>NC_134136.1:101445288-101749168 GCF_040939455.1 Microcebus murinus
CGCTGTGCTATTTATATTCCAGTATTCCAAGTGGGCAGATATTAACCATGGTGCTTTTATTACCTGCTAACAACAACATTGAAAAACTTACTAAAAGTGTTATTGTTATTATTATTATTCATAACTATATAAATGAATTAGCAGTATTAAGAGAATAATTTACTCATTCATTGTTAGCATCACTCTATAAGCATTTATATAGTGCATGTCATTTTCCATGAGATAAATATTGAGGATTTAAAAGTAAACAATTTATGAATTTATGGTCTCAATCCATGGCAAGCTTCAGAAACATGTACATTAGTAAAACAATAAATATGAAATAATTAAATTTTGTAAATATAAATAATTATAAAAGTTTTCAGGAAGCAAGCAAGATTAATATTAGGACTGTTTGTTGGCATATATCCCAATAGTTAGTCTAGAGTGGAAATTAAAAAAAAATACAAGTACAGTGATCACTACCTATTTTACGAGTCATCTAACCTACAGCTGGCATCTTCTTTAAGTAATAGGAGCCTTTCAACTCTGCTAAACACATGGCAAGATTTTGACATTTGACACAGATACTATTGTCACAAAATAGCATTTTTATTTTTGTAGCAGGATATAGAAAAATTATTTTGTAAATCAAAAAGATGTTATGAATCTGATCCAGAGGCTTAAAATGATGCTAAAGAGGACAGCCAAAATTGGGTTTTGGAATGACCCCATATTGTCAACATACTTCTCAATCTGTTTCTTTTGTGTCACCTGCAGGGGTGTTGACAGAACTAATTACAAGAGGGCATTGGTGCCAAAAATTGGCATTTCTGCCTTTTTGTAAATGGATATAGATCAGTTCCATATCTTTTTAAATAAATTCTATGAATTTCCTTACATTAAAAGAGAACATTCTACCTGCTCAATGCTAACAAGAAACATTTTCCAATTGATCTGGGAAGATGGCTGACCACAGACACCAGCGTCCAGAACATTTCAATAGGAAGGAAAGGTTTTAGATGAAAGAGAAAAAAACAAACAGATAAACATAGATCTAGATTGAGTGTAATTCTGAGGGAAGGGTGCCAGAACCTGCAAGGGAATCCACAGGAAGAACTTGCAAAGCAGATCAAGAAAGAACAAGATATGGGTGGAGATCAGCCCCCATGAGGCTTGGAGTCCAGAAAAAAGGGTAGGTGGAGTGGTTTGTTTCTCCTACATCTCTGACAGTCAATGGACTTCTGAGATACTAGAGAGTCTTTCTACCCCCATGAGCCCAACAGCTGCTGCCACCAGAGAAGTGGGAACTTTTTTTGGACAAAGTACCAGGCTCCCAGCCCCCATGAGACACTTCCTGTCACCACACACCCAAACCAAGACAGCAGGTGCCATATTGCTTTTCTACCTACTGTAAGATACTGGGCTATAAAGACAATAGACACTTTCCAGCTTCTGTTTACTGCTTGTTTGCCAACCGCAAGGCATTATGTGTACATTATGGAATGCAGAAGAAAAAGACAAAGAACGCAGAAACCAGAGTGTCTCAGCTAGGACCCGGAACAGGTTAGAACCTATCAGGGGCAGGATAAAATAAAAATCACTGTGGGGGCAGATGCATAATCAGTATATAAACAATTTAGTTATAAAAGGGCACTAGCACACAAAGGAGGGTCCCTGCTTAAAAAAGAGGCCACTGCGCTGGCACTCTGGGGACTCAGACCCTAGCTTGAGCTAGACAATAAAACTCCTTTTGATAATTACAGCCTCAGTGACTCTGTCTCTCTGTCCTACGGCCTTGCAGATCTCGAATATAACACCCACCATGTGCCTTTGTCCTCCCCAGGGGAGCTTTAGCCTCTCAGTTTCTCAGCTTGTTTGTTCCCACATAAACATTTCCCACCTCCAGCCCAGAGGTGGAGCCACAGGGGTCCAGTGGTTCCTCGGGGAATCTGTGTGATCCCAGAGTCAGGACATTCCAGGCAGGCTGCCTTGTGGAAAGGCAAACAGAGATGATCAGAGTGCTAGCTTTCCCCCATCCAGATTCTTTTCCTCCCCCTCTACTCCTCTATACACAGCTACCAAGAAAGATAATTGAGCCACCACACTGAGGCTTCTACAGAGAGTGAGGCTCAAACGACTTCCTCTTAAAGTCCTGCAGTGGACTAAGGGATGCTCAGACTGTGAGCTCCCTGCTCACTGGTCCTCCCTGGTGCTGCATGCCCAGCAGGTCCATCAGAGCAGTGCATACCCAGAAGCAGAGGGACACCAAACTTGCTTGAGCACCCCACAGGCAAATCAGGACCAGCACACTTCTTCCTGGCATGGTGAGGGATTGATCTTTGGAGGCTCAGGGGCAGGGCTGCAGGCCAGGTGTTATACCCCCAGGACTTGATTGTGTTGCCTGAGGGAACATAGGGGAGATTTGTGAACTCATTTTGGGAGACAATGGAGCTTACTTGGGCAGAACTGAGAGGAGAGTACAGTGTGAGTCCCAGCTGTGGGGTACACACAGAGCACCTCTTCCCTCACAGGAAGGCTGTGCTCTCAATCCAGGCTGGGATCATGGGTGGGGAACTTCCCCAGCCCATAGCACAATCATGGGGAAATTTAGGTAGTTCAAGATCCCGCCTGCTGGCAGACAATGAAGGGAGACAGTGGAGCAGAGGAACAAGGAAAATAGTGAAACACACTCCTAGAAGCAAGATTGTTAACCTCAGATAGTCCCATCTCCACAAGCAGGCCTTCAGGTTGGGTGGGGCCTCTTCAGCCTCTCCCTACTGGCTTTCCCCAGAAGCTGGAGTGGACCTTTGACCCTTGTCCAAACAGCTACACTGCTGGCTTTTGTGAAGCCTGAGGGTAGGCTCACCCAACCTAGCCCCACCCAGCCTCACTCCCCCATCCACCTCTGCAGTAGCAGAGAATGACTCACCTGGAAGTTCCAGTGTCCCACCTACCATCTGGGACATTCAAGTGATTCTCCTGAGGGACTAGAGGTAATCACAGGTCCCCAAAACAATACTGCAGCTTGTGCCTTCCAACAAGCACCACCTACTCACAGGGAGGTCAATCTTTACAGCCTTTTACAGCATCTATTGACTGGATCATACAAGGTGTGGTTGATTCTCACCCACAAGCGCCACCTACTGTCTCAGAAATTAAACTGGGTATGACAATACAATTCACACTGTTAAGAAGACCACTGGGCTGGAGAAAGAGAAAAGATTTCAAAGACCTCCATCCTCCCTCATCAGAGAGAGACAAGGAATCTGCACAATCACAAAGCTCCCACTGCTATAGCCTACAAACAACTAGCAACTAAGAAAACAACCACATGAAAGATATCTATAATCAAGGCATCCATCCAGAAATGAGAACATCATCAAAGCACCCACAAGCAAAGCCAATTGTTCTTACCCAACATATGCTACAAACACACCCATATGAGTGAGGGAGGAGGAAAAAGCTTCATCTAAACAAAGGAAAATACAAAAATAAGAAGCAACAGCTGCTCCATATCAGAAGGGATCAACAAAAGACATCCCACAGTATGAAAAATCAGAGTGATAGGATACCCCTAAAAGGGAATAGCATCTCTATAGCAATGGATACCAAGCAAAATACTGAAATGAGAGACAAAGAATTCCAAATATGGATTGTAAGGAACCTCAATGAAATTCAAGAGAAAATGGAAAACCAACTCAAAGAAACCAGAAAAACAATTCAGGAAATGAATGAAAAATTCACTAAAGAGGTAGACATATTTAACAAAAACCAAATAGAACTTCTGGAAAAGAAATATTCACTTAAGGAAATACAAAATACAGTGGAAAGTTTTAGGAATAGACTAGACTAGGCAGAAGAAAGAATTCAGAGCTTGAAGACAATTCTTTTGAATTAATTCTATGAGTCAAAAATAAAGAACAGAGAATTAAGAGGAATGAACAAAGGCTACAAGAAATATGGGATTGTGTAAAATGGCCAAATATAATAATCATAGGCATCTCTAGGGGTGAAGAAGAAAATGCACAAGGGCTGGAAAACCTAATTGAGGAAAACTTCCCTGGTGTTGCTAGAGATTTAGACATCCAGGTACAAGATGTTCATTGAACACCTGGGAGATTCATTGCAAATAGCCAATCTCCAAGGCACATAGTCATCAGATTGGCCACAGTCAACACAAAGGAGGAAGTCCTGTGAGCCATAAGGTGAAAACATCAAGTAACTTACAAAGGATAACCCATCAGGTTAACTGGAGACTTCTCAACTGAGACCTCACAATCCAGTACTAATTGGGGCCCCATCTTTAGTCTTCTTAAACAGAACAACTGCCAGGCTGGAATTTTATATCCTGCACAACTAAGTTTTGTTCATGAAGGAGAAATAAAAACTTTTCCAGGTAAGCAAACACTGAGGGAATTAGTCAAGACCAGACCTGCCCTGCAGGTAATACTTAATCTACATTATACAAGGATCAGCACAAGAGTCACCCATCACTGTAAAACCACCCAAAAGCTAAAGCTCAGAGCTCATATGAAATAATAGTACAAGAGGAAAAACAAAGTAAGGTACTACCCAACAGGATGAGCAGAACAACATCCCACATATCAATTGTATCAATCAACATGAATGGTTTACATTCCTCACTCAAGAAACATAGGCTGGCTGAATGTATAAAAAAATACAAGCTAAGTATCCAGTGTCTCCAGGAAACATACCAACCCACAAGGTTTTATGCTGACTCAAGGTGAAGGGATGGAAAAAATATTCCATGCAAATGTAAATCAAAAGAAAGCAGGTGCATCCATTCTTACATTAGATAAAAATGACTTTAAATCAAAAATAGTAAAGAAAGACAAAGATGGTCATTATATAATGGTAAAAGAAGCAATTTAACAAAAATACATAACAATTCTAAATATTTACATACTTAACACAGGAGCACCCAGATTCATAAAACAAACTCTTCTAGATCTAAGCAAAGAGATTAACAGCAATATCATAATTTCTGGGGCCTTCAACACCGCACCAACAGATCTGGACAGATCATCCAAGCAGAAAATAAAGAAACATTGTACTTAAATGGGACTCTGGAACAAAAGGGCCTAACAACATTTAAAGAATATTTTACCCCAAAACTATTGAATATACATTCTTCTCATCAGCACATGGAACATTCTCCAAGATTTATCATATCTTAGGCCACAAAACATGTCTCAAAAAATTAAAAAATATATAAATCATACCATTTATCTTCTCAGACAATAGTGGAATAAAACTAGAAATCAACTTCAAGGGAAATCCTCAATTCTACACAAAGTCATAGAAATTAAACAATCTGCTGCTGAATGATTATTGGATCAACAATGAATTGAAGATAGAAATCAAAATATCCCTCAAAATGAATGATAAAGGGGACACAAGCTATGAAAATCTATGGGATTCAGCAAAAGCAGTCCTAAGAGGAAAATTCTTAGCCTTAAATGCCTACATCAAAAGGACAGAAAAATCACAAATTAGTGATCTAATGACACATCTTAATGAACTAGAAAAGGAAAAACAAATCAATCACAAATCTAGCAGAAGAAAAGAAATAAGTAAGGTCAGAGCAGAACTAAATGAAATAAAAAAACAAGAAAATAATACAGAAGATTAATGAGACAAAAAGTTGGTTCTGTGGAAAGATAAACAAAATTATTAGACCTATTGGGAGATTAAGCAGGAATAGAAGAGAAAGGACAGAAATAAGTTTAATTAGAAATGAAAAAGGAGATATTGTAACTGATACCACAGAAAAACAAAATATCATCTGTGAATACTATGAAAATTGCTATGCACATACACTTGAAAACATAGAGGAAATGGACAAATTCCTGGAAATGCACAACTTCCCAGAACTCAATCAGGAAAAACTAAAACTACTGAAAAGAACAATAATGAACAATGAGACTTAAATAGCAATAAAAATTTCCAACAAACAAAAGCCCCAGACCAGATAGATTCACAGTCCAATTTTTATCAAACCTACAAAGAAGAGTTGGTACCTATACCACAGAAATTATTCCATAACATTGAGGAGGGAATCCTCCCCAACTTGTTCTATGAAGCCAGTATCACCTTGATACCAAAGCTAGGAAAGGACACAACAAAAAGGGAACTACAGACAAATATGCCTTATGAACATAAATGTAAAAATCCTCAATAAGATACTAGCAAATGGAATTCAACAGAACACAAAATAATATACCAGAACCAAGTGGGCTTCATCTCAGGGATGCAAGGATGGTTCAACCTATGTAAATCAATAAATGTGATTCACCACATAAGCAGAGACAAACACGAAGATCATATGATCCTATCAACAGATGCAGAAAAAGCATTCAATAAAATTCATCACCATGATAAAAACACTCAACAAAGTTGGCATAGAAGAAAAATATGTCAAATTTATAAAAGATATATATGACAAATCCCCAGCTAGCATCATACTTAGTGGGGAAAAGTTGAATGCATCCTCCATGAACTGGAATAAGAAAAGGTTGTCTACTGTCACTACTTTTACTTCTATTTAACATAGTGCTGGAAGTTCTAGCCAGAGCAATCAAGCAACAAAAATAAATTAAGTGTATCCAAATCAAGAAAGAGGAGGTTAAACTATTGCTTTTTCCTGATGATATGATTTTATATCTAGAAAACCCCAAATATTCCACCAAGGGACTCCTGGAATTGATAAACAAATTCAGCAAATTCTCAGGTTACAAAAGCAATATGCACAAATTAGTAGCATTCCTATACACCAATAACAGTCAAACAGAAAGTCAAATCAGAGACACAATTCCATTTATAGTTGCTGAAAAGAAAATAAAATACCTAGGAATATACTTAACTAAGGAGGTTAAAGATCTCTACAAACAGAACTACAAAACCCTGAGGAAAGAAATCATTGAAAATACAAACAAATGGAAAAATATATGCTCATGGATTGGTAGAATCAACATTGTTAAAATGTGCATTTTTCCCAAAGTAATTTACAGATTCAATGCAATCTCTGTCAAAATACCTTATTTCACAAATCTAGAAAAATCAATTCTATACTTTGGAATCAGAAAAGATCCTGAATAGCCAAAGTAAGCTTAAGCAAAAGGAACAAATCTGGAGGCATCACATTGGCAGACATCAAACTATACTACAAGACTATAGTAACCCAAACAGCATGTTATTCATACAAAAATAGAAACATAGACCAATGGAACAGAACAGAAAACCCACACATAAAACCATCCACATACAGCCAACTAATCTTTGACAAAGCAGATAACAATATACACTGGGGAAAAGAATCCCTATTCAATAAATGGTGCTGGGACAACTTGATAGTCCCATGAAGAAGAACGAAACAGGATCCATATCTCTCACCACTCACAAAAAGTAATTTAAGATGGATAAAAGACTCAATTGTGAGGGATGAAACCATAAGAATACTAGAAGTAAATGTGGGAAAAACTCTTGCAGACATTGGCCTATGCAAAGAATTAATGAAGAAGACCCCAATGGCAATCACTGCAACAACTAAAATAAATAAATGGATCCTGATTGCATTATAAAGCTTCTGCATAGATAAGGAAACAATGAACAGAGCAAATAGGCTACCTACAGAATGGGAGAAAATATTCACAAGCTGTGCATCCAATAAAGGGTAATAACCAGAATTTACAAAAAGTCAAGCAAATCAGCAAGACAAAAACAAATGACCCTATTAAAAACTTAGCAAAAGACATGAACAGAAGCTTCTCAAAAGAAGAAAGACAAATGACCAATAAACATATGAAAAAATGCTCAATGTCACTAATCATCAGAGAAATGCAAATTAAAACCACAATATCACCTTACCCCAGTCAGAGTGGCATTTATTAAACAGTAGATACTGGTGTAGATGCAGAGAGAATGGAACACTTATACACTGTTGGTGGGACTGAAAATTAGTATAACCTCTATGGAAAACAGTATGGAGATTCTTCAGAGAACTAAAAGTAGATCTTCCATTTTATCCAGCAAGCCCACTACTGGGTATTTACCCAAAGGAAAGGAAGTCATTTTATCAAAAAGACAGCTATACTTGAATGTTTGTTTATTGCAGTACAATTCACAGTTGCAAAGATGTAGAATCAACCCAAATTCCCATCAATTCATGAGTGGATTAACAAACTGTGGTATATGAATACCATGGAATACTACTCAGCCATAAAAAAAGGATAACTTAATGTCTTTTGCAATAATATGAATGGAACTGGAGACCATTATTCTAAGTTAAGTATCTAAAGAATGAAAAATGAAAAAACAAACACCACTTGTACTCTCTATTAAATTGAAACTAACAGATTAGCACTCATATGCATAAAGGAAAGTATAACTAAATGGAAATCAATCAGAAGGAAGGGGGTGGAGGGGATGGGCTAAAACCTACCTAATGGGTACAGTGAACACTATCTGAATGTTGGGCACTCTTATAACTCTGACTTAGGCATTACAAAGTAATCCTTGTAACCAAAAACATTTGTACTCCTGTAATACTCTTAAACAAAAAAGACCACATTTTTCTTCCTTGTGAAATGTATATGATTTAAGGAAATTTTAATCCTATTTTTATTTTTTAAATATTCACATATCATGAATATTTTCTTTGGTTTTGTAAATTATTTAGACCAATATCCTTTTCTATAATTTTGGTTAAATTATTAATGTCATATTGAATCAGGTGTATAGTTGCCTTATAGACCTAGCATATTAAACAGTAATTCTACAAAAAGGCATTTAACTGCAGTACAGCTCTATGTTGTATTGGTCATCTTTTATACAAATTGGAATGAGAATTCCGAAATATCCAAGACCTATTATTTATTCTTAATCATCGTAATTGAAAGGACAGTCTTGTGAACGAAATAAATGAGCTCTCTGCTCTCTCTCTCTCTCTTTTCTCTCTGCTCTCTCCCTCTCTCTCCTTCTAGCTAACAGGTGCCCTGTGAAGCTCTGTTTTCTCAACATCTAAGAGGAGCCAAGCAAGCAAAAAGGACATGTAAATTTTTCCTTTTTTGATTGCTAGACCTATTGGTTAAAACTGCCTTTTAGAATCTGTTTCTATAGCCTCTAGTAATTCCTAAGAAGGTCCTTGATGTACAGCAAGTAGGACAAATTTCAGGCATCAGATCCTGCCCAAAATCATATCTTGAGGGCAGGATCACTGACAAGGTCTTTAACAGCCATTTCTGCTATCAGTCTATCACTAAAGGAAAGGAATGGATAGAGCAGTTTCAAATGGTAGATTCTTTTATCTGCTTGACAAAGAAGAGAAGGACCAGATAGGACAGTTCAGAGCACTCTGTTAATTTGACTGCAACCATAAATCATCTTTCATCCCCTTTTTAACATTTCCTGATCTGAGTGACCAGCTTCCTAGGCCAACACACTCTTCCCCTTCCTCTCTTGTGTTCAGCCCTTTCCCACTTGGGAAAGTAAAACAAACTTCTTTCTATCCTAATCTTTGTCTGGAGAAATTTTTCTCAAACTCTCATGCACCAGCTCTACACCAACACTCACACTCTAATAAAAACACCATTAATAATTATTCATCAATTCTTTGTACATATTCTCCATCCTTCTGGACATATGATTTGGAATTACTAAATATGTCATGTTTGTTTTTGAGTACTGGCTAAAACTGTATGGTTTACAAAGAAAATTTCAACAAAGCATAAATCAGAGGATACATATGTACATTAATTTTTTTATAAAAATATTTTTGTTTAGATTCATATATATGGAAAATCATTATCCTTAAAACCACAAATGAAATTTTTCTCTAGAAAAAGGTATTCTCTGTATTGATACCATATAGACACATCCTATAAGTTATACACCAATCATAATATAGTAATAACATAGAAGAGTAAAGTGCAAGAGAGAAATTATATGATACTCTATCATTTATCTCCCTTTTTTAAAAAAGTAAATGACTCTGAAAAAGAGATAATATAGTACAATTTTTTAAGGAGTTTTTACACATAGAATTCTGAAAAGAGCATAAGGTAATTTGTGACAGTTGGAAATGAATATTTTTGCCACACAATATAATCCACAAAACTCATATACTCTCAAAAGAATTATTTCACATACTACATAGTGAATAGTGAAGCTCAACATTCTTCCCAAAAAATACTGGATGTGACAACTAAGCCAGGACTGACAATAAACACATTTCATCATTGCTTGATTTACTTTTAATGCCTGGTATCAGTTAATATTGATTGTACTTTACTTTTTCTCTCGATAAGACTGAAGACATCATTGTGCAACTAAAGGACTAGTGAGATGGTAGTCAGAGGAAAGAGTACTAGCTGTCCAAAATAATTGTAAATACACCTGTAAATAACTGGATCCACGTTTAACTCTTATAGGTTATTGAGAAAGGCCTTTTATCCCCTCCCACAATGCTAAATTATTCCCTAAGAAAGTTGTTCAGGCTCTTCTTAGCCTCAGTAGGCCCTACTTTGGCCATCTATAAAATAAGGCTGTTGAATTGCATCATCACTAAATACTCTTCCATTGCTAAAATGTTCTGATTTCACATGGATGGTGAGATTTCTCCCTGGAGCTTTTTTCCCCAGACATACCTTGTATATGCAGAACTCCAATTTCTTCCTCTGTCTTCACATCACCTTCTGCTTAATCATAATTTTAAGATTAACTTTTAGTTTTAATTTTAGTGATCAACTCTACCTTTTAAATTTTTTTTTTTTTGAGACAGAGTCTCGCTTTGTAGCCCAGGCTAGAGTGAGTGCCATGGCGTCAGCCTAGCTCACAGCAACCTCAATCTCCTGAGCTCAAGCAATCCTGCTGCCTCAGCTTCCCAAGTAACTGGGAGTACAGGCATGTGCCACCATGCCCGGCTAATTTTTTCTATATATATTAGTTGGCCAATTAATTTCTTTCTATTTATAGTAGAGACAGGGGTATCGCTCTTGCTCAGGCTGGTTTCGAACTCCTGGCCTCAAGTAATCCACCTGCCTTGGCCTCCCAGAGTGCTAGGATTACAGGCATGAGCCACCGCGTCCGGCCTTTACATTTGTTTTTAAACTAAGTATTGTATGCTCTTGTATTAATTAAAGTTTACATTAACATTTTTTGAGCTTCTTGACTTGAAAGTGTAGTTAATTTTCAATCTTATTTGTTTTCTAGTTCATACATTAAAAACAATAACCTTTACAATTTAACAGTATTTCTTACTTCTTTGCTTATTATTGAATATAACATTATACTTTTGCCTCCTTTTATTTTTCTTCTAGGAGTAAATTCTTTAATTATTATTTTGGAACAGATCTTTGGGTGAGACACTTTCTGAGACCTTGCAGAACTCAAATTATTTGTGTTTATCCTTGCTTGGTGATAGTCTACCTAAGTGTAAGATTTTAAGTTAAAAGTTATTTTTCTTCAGACCTTTGAAAATTTTGATCCATGTTACTTTAATATTCAATATTAATGACCAGTTATTTTGCTCCTTATTTGGCATGTACTCCTTTGTGGAAATAATCCACTTGTTTCTCTCTCCTGAAATTTTTAGAAATTCTCTCTTTATTCTTCCTTTCCTGAAATTATGTACTGTGTAGATTTGAGGTTTACTTGTTATTTTTTATATATTTATTATATTTATTTAGCCTATTCTTCAAGCAGGGGACCTTTTCAATCTTAAGATACCTGCAAGATTTTTTTCTGCTGATTTGGCACTTCTATTATTGTTTTAACATTTCCCTCTTAAAATAGATTTTGATTCATGAGGATTTTTTCTTTAAAATATTACCCTTTATGCTTTAGGCAATCATGTGAAATATGCAGTTTATCACCTCCAATCAATAATTCTATTATCTGAATGACTTAAGGCTCTAATTCTGCTATTTGCTTATTCTGTTGATGTTTTCTTATAAAGTAGGATTCTTATTGTCTTTTCTAATTTTAGGTTGCGAGCTCATGTTCAGTAGGGATTTAATAGGTAGAATCCTTCGAGGTTTTGTTTGAAGGTATGTTTTTGTGAGGATTTTTGTATTCGCTACTCTTAGTTGCACCCAGGGTCATTAACAGTCCTGTACCAGTTTCTATTTTACATTTTTAGCTTTAGGATATCTAGTCAATGCAAATAGTATAAATTAATTTTCCAAACCTTCATCAAGGCAAATATGTGATTCAAATATTAATGTATTTTTCATTCAAACTCCAGGTTGATAAACATCTCCCTTTGCTTATTTCCCTCCTGACATTCCATTGAAGGCATAGTCATTTCTTGGACAGCCTTTTTATGGGGTTTCATGTATACCTTTACTTTGAATTATATTCCTGTATAGTCATTACAATCCAATTCTTTTGGCTAATGAAGTCAGCAAATTATTTTAGGACAATCAAAGATTCTATGTCCATTTATAACCATACCTTTCACTTTCTCTACATTTTTCTATCTGTGGGGATTCCTCTTAATTTATAATAAACTCAGTTCTGCATTTAAGATTTTTTTGAATGTTTTATACAAAATATCTTGATATTTTACAGTAGGAATTACTTCAGGTTAATCTAATCCTTTATACTATGTGCAACATTCTCCTCTCCTTTCCATCTCTCCAGGTTTCCTCTTTGTTTTCTTTTCATATTCTATCTTGGGTATAGAATTTAAAATATAAAACTTTTGTGTTATTTCTATGCATTTGAAGTAGGAGAGAGACAGCAATATATTCCCTATATGACTCTTGAATTAGAACTTCTTTTTTTTTCCATTTTTTTTAATTTTGGCATATTATGGGGGTACAGATTTTAAGGTTTCAATAAATGCCCTTTCCCCCCTTCCCCCCACAAGTCTGAGTTTCCAGCATGACCATCCCCCAGATGGTGCACATCTCACTCATTATGTATGCATATATCTACCCCCCTCCCCCCTCCCACCTGGCCAATACCCTATTACTGTAGTACCTATGTGTCCACTTAGGTGCTGCTCAGTTAATACCAGTTTGCTGGTGAGTATATGTGGTGCTTGTTTTTCCATTCTTGGGATACTTCACTTAGTAGTATGGGTTCCAGCTCTAACCAGGAAAATATAAGATGTGCTTTATCACCGTTGTTTCTTAGAGCTGAATAGTACTCCATGGTATACATATACCACATTTTATTAATCCATTCTTGGATTGATGGGCACTTGGGCTGTTTCCACAGCCTTGCAATTATGAATTGTGCTGCTATAAACATTCGAGTGCAGGTGTCTTTTTTGTAGAGTGTCATTGGATCTTTTGGGTAGATGCCCAACAATGGGATTGCTGGATCAAATGGATTCACTTGTATCGCTTTAAGGTATCTCCATATTGCTTTCCACAGAGGTTGAACTAGTTTGCAGCTGCAAACTTGAATTAGAACTTCTAATTAGTACTTTATACTATAACTAGAAGTATATTTTGTCCTTATGCAAAATCAATCATGTCATGCTTATCTTTAACATTCTTCAAAGTCTACTTACTGGGAGAATAAAATCTAAAGTCTTCAAAGTGCTTACAAGGCTTTTCAAAATTTGGTACCTTGAGAGAGAGGGCATTAGGTAAAACCGCCTTGAATGTAATGATGATCAAGAACCTGCCATAACCTTCTGCCTTGAGCATTGAAAGGGAGTCAGCCTAGCAATTATGATGTTTTGGGGGTAGTTTAAGCTACTTTGGAGATAGGAGGAGAAACAACTGTTTTGGAATGGGGTAAGTTCCTGGGGCTCAAATTCAGAGCAGTGGGAATAAAGCCCATATTCATCCAGCTTATTTGGTATAGAGAGGAATTTTCTTTACCTGTCAGCCCCTGGGTCCCAGAGCAGGCATATGTTGATCACTTGACAGTGCCTGACCCCTCTTCATTCATATATGCTGACTTGTGAGGGGCAGGAGGGGAAGGGTGCTCATGGTGAACCAAGACTTGTTTCCCATAAAGAGGGGACATGATGGGACCTGAAGGTACTGGAAGTTTTTCTCTTCCATTACCCATCTCAGGCATCAAGGCTTTATGACTGAGAGCATAACTGTGTAGGCTCCTCATGTGGCCCTGATGCAATGCTTAATCTTCTTTGGCTTAGCTTCACCATTCTCCTTTCTCTGTCTTCAGCCTCACCTTAGTCATCCTGCCTTCTGTTCTATTATGTAGGTTTGGATATCCTGTAGTATACTAAAGGTGATATACCTGCCACCCCCTGGTAAAAACATATACTTTACCATGCTGCACTTTTTCCCCACTTCCTTCCCTCATCTGGATCTCTGCCACAAGTATTGTATAAGTAGTTATATTTGGTACTAGTTTCCTCAGGCCCTAACATAGGTTAGTTCCTTCTGGAAAATATTCTTACAGTACATACACTTCCACTATGATCAAATTTCAATCAAGGCTGGGCATGGTATCTCACACCTATAATCCTAGCCCTTTGGGAGGCTGGGGCAGGAGGATCACTTGACTCTAGGAGTTGGAAACCAACCTGAGCAAGAGTGAGACCTTGCCTCTATAAAAAATAAAAAAATTAGCCAGGTGTGGTGGTGTGCACCTGTAGTCCCAGCTACTCAGGAGGCTGGGGTAGGAGGATGGGTTGAACCCAAGAGTTTGAGGTTGCAGTGAGCTATGATGACACCACTGCAGTCTAGCCCAGATGACAGAGACCCCATATCAAAAAAAAAAAAAAAAAAGAGAAAATTTCAATCAATATAATTATATTTATTTTCCTCTACAGACATACACACGCATACACATGCACATATGCAAGTCAGTACACTGCATAAAGACATTGGTCATTGTCTCTTGTTGATATAAGCCAAAACAAAAGTCTTGGCTGGCCAAAGGAATGAATGAATTCAATTTTACCTGATATCCATTTTCCTATGTGTGAGTATATTTTATTTTTTTTATATCTCTGTGCCCTCATGTACATACTATGTTGACTCTTAAAATATTTTAAGTTTCTTTAGGGTAAGACCAATGGTACGTTTTTCTTATGTACTCCACACCATGACCATAATATTGAGATATGGTTTATGGTCAAAAATATGTATCAAATAAAATATTTTTAACAAATTAAGTATACAATTTAAGTTATGAGTATAATTTTATGAGTGACTTCTGAAACATTATGAATTAGAAAGAAACTACATGAAAAAAACATCATTCTGAACAATTTATTCTGATGCCCCAGGAAATCATGCAAAATTTACTAAGAATATTATGCTTGTGTAGAATAATAACATACAACATCCTGAATCATAGATATTAAAGGAACATCTAAAAGTATAATGTACAATTAATGAAAGAAAATTAAACATGCAATTGAGTTACTCTTTCTCCTGGAAGGAGAAATCAAATATACAGGAAACATTAGTTTCCATTTATCTTCAAGTTCTAATCTTTATTCACACACATGTATTTGCATTCACAAGTTCAGATTTAATAAGCAGAAATGATTATTTTAGGCTGTAATTGATTATAGAAAGCCTACAAGGATCAGAGTTAAAATGTAACTCTCACAATCCTGCGAAGTCAATCAAAACACAAATCACTGGGCTTGTGACTTAACACTTCTCTGTCTTCATTAACTGTACTATTGCCCTGGGCAAATCCTGACTTTAGGTGAAGCTCCTTGTAAGATGCCAACCTTTCCTGACTAAATAAATTTTCCCACCACCCTCTCAGACTATTTGCCCAAATGGTAATCCAAGATTGTGTTTTAATAGATGAGACTTCTGTTTCATTTCTGTTCTACATTTAAGATGACTTTCTTTAAAGAAAAAAAAAAGGCGGTGATATTTCTGCTTACTTTGCATGCCAGTTATCAGAGGTATTGTAGCTTTGATGAGAAAATTCACATCTCCCGTTATGAGGGGAAATCATGTGACTTCCATTAAATTAGTTAGTCTCAAACTTGGCTGCACACTGAAATCACCTGGGGAGCTTTCAAAAGGACTGATGCCTGAGTTGCACCCCCAGAGATTCTGAGGTAATTGGTTCGAAGTTCAGCTTCCCGGGCATGGGATTTTTAAAAGCTCCCCAAGTGATTCTAATGTGCAGCCAAGGTTGAAAACCACTGCTCTAATTAATAGAATAATAATGAATTGCCTAATCATACAGAAGACCACACAGATAAAACTATGGCTATAATTGGGAACCTACTTTTTTTTTTTTTTGCAAACAAATATTTTTGGAGAAATGAAAAAATAATAAATTTGAGGTTTATATAATAGTATGCATCCTTTATTTCATGGAAGGTTTGATAAATGTCCTGGCAAATTATAATCAGGGGACTTACTACTAATTTTGTGTTTATTTTCTTATATGAACATAAAGTGAACTGAACAAGAATCATCTATTCATTAATTCAACAAATATATATTGAGTCCTTACAGTAGGTTTGTTGGCTTCTCTGCTTTGTTGGCTTCTCCTGTAAAATAATTAGGAGGAACCTCATAGTTTATTTTCAACATGAATTAACCCTCAATTGAGAAGGGAAAAAAATTCTTAGTTGCGAGAACTTCTTAAACACAGAGCTTACCATCATCTTCCACAAGGTAGACAGGAGAACCAAATCATATTCTTTCTGTCAAAGGCAGTACATTACTTGCTACCCACAAAAAATTAAGTGAATAAATAAGATGCTATATGTAAAATTTCAGAACTCTAGGTGGTGGGTGCTCAATACATATTCCTGTCCCATTAGCTTCTCTCATTAGCCTGGATAATTATTGAAATACTAACAATGTGAATATTTAACTAAAATATTCTTTCCACTTCAAACTATTACTTATATTACTGCCAGATTAATTACACTTCTGAAAACAATACGGAAGTATCCAGAATAAAAGTTTAAAATCTGACTTCAACAGCAAAGTCCTATTTTTTATCCTGGGAGTAACTGTTATTAAAAATTTCTTATGTAACTCCCAGAATTTTCTTGCACACATGTACACAACTTTAACTGTGTATAAAAACATGAGCATATATGTGAATATATAATGACAAAATTTCTATTTGTTGGGGACATCCCATCCCATATTAGTACTCATAGATTATTTCATCTTTTAAAATAACTATCAAGTATTTCACAGTAATTAAATTCATTGTATTTTCCCATTTTAAAAAAACTAAATTTGTTTTAAATTTTAAGCTAATTAATAAATGCTTCTTTGAGAAAAATATATTTGCATGCTGATGGGAATGATCCAGTAAAGTGAGATAAATTGATGATACAAGAGAGAGGATGTGATAATACAGAAATTAAATCTTTGAGATGCTGAAAGAGGGCAGGATCCAGAGGAACTGGACTTCGATGCATTTAATTTATTTCATTTACAATGTGAGAAAAAGCAGTGAATATGCATGTAGGTGCAGATGATTTGATAACATTTTTGGTGATACATGAGGAAGTTAATGGCATTTTTCTATATATTTTTTTCTTTTAATAAAATTTTAGAGGGAGGACACACACAGGAATTGGAGGAAAAGGATACTATATGAAATAATCTTCTCAAAGAATGGAAATGTTAAGTATACCAAGGAAGTGTTGTGGAAATTCTGACCAGCAGAGGGAGCCTTTTTAATATTAATAGTCATTAATTTAAAGGGCAATATGTCTGCCACTAATGTGCACCATTCTCCAATCAGCATTCATCTGTTTAGGGAAAAACTATTGAGTCGAGGCTGGGCACGGTGGCTCACGCCTGTAATCCTAGCACTCTGGGAGGCTGAGGCAGGAGGATTGCTCGAGGTCAGTAGTTCGAAAACAGCCTGAGCAAGAATGAGATTCTGTCTCTAGTAAAAATAGAAAGAAATTAATTGACCAACTAAAAATATGTATATATACAAAAGATTAGCCGGACATGGTGGCAGGTGCCTGTAGTCCCAGCTACTCGGGAGGCTGAGGCAGGAGGATCACTTGAGCCCAGGAGATTGAGGTTGCTGTGAGCTAGGCTGATGCCATGGCACTCACTCTAGCCTGGGAAACAGAGTGAGACTCTGTCTCAAACAAACAAACAAATAAAAAAACTATTCAGTAGAAAGACATCTAGTTATAGTTAGGATTGAACCTTTGCCAGTTATGTACAATAGAGGGAGGGAAGGGCAATGGAATTAGAATGAGTGACTAAAATTATGGAACACAAAATCCAAGTTAGATATTAAAGCAAGTAATTCTATGAAAAGGTTCATATACAATAATAAAAAAATTATAGACCAAATCATTGGAGGTCTCAGTGAGGTTGAAAAATTATAGGAGATAAAATTCTATACTATACAAAGTAGACATAGGAAACCTTAGTTAGAGTGTGAGATAATCACAGCAGAAATTTTAGAGTTGTGCAATTGTTAGTATCAATAAGGACATGAGAGTCAGTGGTTAAGGTTGATGGAGGAAATGATAACTGCAGCAGGATGTTCAGGAACTGTAAAGACAAAGTATGGGAGAGATCATTCTTATGGATATAGAATTACCCAAATATAGTGACATGAGGAGAGGTAGAAAGGAAGAGAGGAAGCTGGATATGGAACACAACAGTAAAGGAAAAGTGACCTAGCTAGCTGGTATATGAAAGTATTAAGAGAAGTATCAACAAATAAAGACTCATGGCATGAATTTCAGAAGATCTGGAGTTTTTAAGGAAGAAAAAGACAAATAATTTAGAAACGGCAATGATAGCAAAAAAGACACTTCTGGAATATCTGATTATTTGTCTGGTTTAAACTTCCCATATTTTTATAGGCCATTGGAGTTTTGCCCTCTGTGAAATGCCTGTTCTAATCTTGTGTCTGATTTTCTGTGGGTTGTTTGCCTATGTCTTATTTACTTTCAGCAGTTTGTTATATATTCTAAGTTCTGATTCTATGTTTGTTAATATGCTCAAATAACTTTCCCTAGGCTCTCTTTGTCTTTTAAATTTTATGGCATCTTTTTTTAAACATAAGGTTTACTTTTGAGGTAGCTACCTTTGTCAATTTTCTTGTTACAGTTTTTTTTTTCTTCCTTGTCAAAAGCAAACAACCAGTTTCTGGGGTTCATGGGATCAGCCCTGGATTCAGGCAAGGAGACTGGCTTCATTTCATTCCACTGTTCAGCCCTAATTATTGAGAGTAGTTGAATAGCTATCCTTACTATTTCTAATCTTGAAAAGCTTGGGCCTCAAAACTTTAGCCTCCATCACTGCTAAGAGTTCCTGTATAATATTGGGTGTGTATATACATACAGTAAGTCCTCACTTAAGGTCATTAATAAGTTCTTGGAAACTGTGACTTCATTTTGTGAGCAGTTTTATTAGGAATAATTGGTATATGAGAAAATACATATATTTAATATTTTAGCATATGATTTGACAATATTTGATGTATGTATACATTTGTGAAACCATCCATTGTAATCAAAACAATGAACATATTTGTTACCCCAAAACCTTTCCTTGTGCCCATGGTAACCTCTCCTACTTCCCCTCCCTGCCATGTATCCACCAATCCTAGGCAACTATGACTTTGTTGTCTGTCACTATAGGTTAGTTTTGATTTTCTAGGATTTTATATAAATAACCATCATACAATATGTACTATGCAATGGAATAGTATTCAGCAATAAAAGGGTTGAACTATTAATACACACAACATGGATGAAACTGTGACTTTAAGTGCCCTCCATAATGCATAAGATCTTGTATAGTCTTGATTTCTGTGTTGAGGTTGTGAAATCTGCCATGAACCATTTGCTATTTCACTATGCAAGAAGATCAAGATTTTGCATTTATTTTGGGGACCTGAAAGTGTCCGGTTATTAAAATTTTATACTTAACTCGAAAAGAAAACAGACTAATAACTTTTGTAAAGAAGATAAAAGTATTATTCTGAGCAAATGGATTCGAAATTCTTTTGTAGTCTAAAATTGCAAAAATTTTTTAGTGTTTTGTAAATTAGATTTACTAAAAAAGTAATATAGTTGGGTAAAGTAGAAATATGCCCTTACTTCTAATGAGCTAACCATTAGGGTAAACAAACTCATCATGAATGAACCCAAACTTTTAATGTGGGAAGCTTGGGAAAGACCTACCACTAAGAGTCAGGAGTGAACTTCCAGTGAAAGAAAATAAATATGATAAACATTTTCACACCAAAAAATTGCATAGCACTTACTATATACCAGGGACTATTATAAATGTTTTTTCATATTAATACCCATTACAACTCTATGGAGTAGGTATTATTGTTATTCCCATTTTATAGATAAGCAAACTGAAGCACCTGGATTAAGAAATTTGCCCAAGGGCACACAGGTATGAAAGCAAAAAGTCTTAGCTCCAGAGTTCATGTCTCAAGGACAACACTGAAACTAGGCATTGCCAGGGATGCAGTGGTTAATGTATTAAATTCCATCTATTTAGATCATGGCTCCTATGACCTTATGCTCATACTTGACCGTTTACGAAGACAAAAATTTTCTGGCAGAGACTTGAGGAAAGCAAAAGTTGAAGAGGATCCACTCTGGAGGAGGATGTCTATGCCATAAGAACAACCCTGCTGTGAATCTAAGAATGTACTAAGGGAAACAGAATCAGGTTCTTCTTTTTACTTTGACTATAAATACAGTACATACAAAATCAACCTTTGCTCTTATTAGAGCCTAAGTATATAGTTAATGTTTTGTTCAGTTAGTCCACAAAAGTAGTTAGTGAAGGGATGAATCATATACAATTTATTTCTCTTTGTCACATTTTTTATTTTTGTACTTTTAACAAATGTTTATTGTACAAGTAATACAGAGATATAGTCTACTTATAACCTATTTTTAAATTACCGATAAAATTAAAATGCTTTTGAAGAATACTCCTGTATTCCTCATCTCTTTCTACATTTAATAAAAGACATTTAGTTTCTCACTATTCTGTAGGTCATCAATTTGGGCTGGGATCAGCTATTAAGTCTGGTTTCATCTCCACTTAGTATCAGTCGGTTTTGCCCACATGCATGCACCTTAGCAGGGTGGGCTAGGCCTCCCTCTCTCCATATAACTGTTCAGTCCTCAAGTAGGAGGTCTCAGAGATTCAAAAGGGCTAGAGTAAAAGCTGCAAACCTAGGCCTTTGAACAGTATGACGAAGCAAGTCACCAGGCTGGCCCAGACTCCAAGAGTAAGCAAATAGACTCTACATTAATCAGAGGAGTTGCAAAAAATTTTTGGCCATTTGCAATCTATCAAAGGCCCTATCCAATGTTGTTTCCTTTCTGGACATTATACTCACAGATACTTTCTGTGTGTTTATGTGTGCCCAAGTAAAAAAGCATAGAAATATTTTGTAGTTCATTTACATAAACTATAGCATAATTTATGTATCATTTTGCAGCTTGATTTTATCTTTTTACATTAACTACATATTGGATATTTTTCAAAATCAACATGTGTACATATTTATCATCAATTTTAATTGGCAATAATTTAGTTTTATTTGATGCATTGCATTCACAGGGAAGATACATTATGATTTTGTACCTTGTTTAATTGTTCTAGTGATGAAGATTAGGTCATAACCATTTTCTTTTTTGCTACTACATAATTGAGTACAATAAAAATACTTGGGGGAATAGATTCAAGAGATCTATTGTGCAATATGTTGACTATAGCTAATAACAATGTACTCTTGAAAATTGCTAAGAGAGTAGATTTCATGTTCTTAACCACAAAAAAATTAAAAGTATGTGAAGTAAATCACATGTTAATTACCTTGATTTAGCCATTCCACAATGTATACCTATTTCAAACATCATGTTGCACACCATGAATATATATTTTTGTCAGTTAAAAATAAGTGAACAAAATAACTTTTTAAAAAGTCTTATCCCTGCTATCACAGGCACAAATTTAAGTTTCTCTACAGTTGATATAAATAACTGCCAATATAACAAGTAAATAAGGTTGATTTGATAACATTTGTAACTTTTATTTCAACTCTCTACTGGTGGAGTTTCTGGACAAGAGTGTGAATTACTGGGTGTCTCTTAGAGTTCTAACAAAGGCAAACAATTTGCAATAGAGTCTTTTTAGGAAAGGAGTTACTGGATTTTCTTTGAACGAATATGGAAATGGTGCAATCTCTACAACATGTTTTTTCCTAAAAGCATACAGGAAGGAGATCATTACAAGGCCAAAGTCCTAGAGAAGCAAGGTTCACAGGGGACAAATGTAGGGGTTTTAACCTTATCAAATACAGATTGTACCAAGAAGAAACAGAAAATTTGAACAAACCAATAACAAGCAATGAGATTTAATCAGTAATAAAAGGTACCCCAAAAAAGAAAAGTCCAGGACCAGATGGCTTTACTGCTGAACTATGCCAAAGTTTAAAAAAGAACTAATGCCAATTGTTCTCAACTATTCCAAAAAATTGAAGGAGAAGGAATTCTTCCAAACTCATTTTACAAGGCTAGCATTACCCTGATGCCAAAATGAGACAAAGACACACATACAAAAGGAAGCTATAGGCCAATATCCCTGATAAACATAGATGTAAAAAACTTCAACAAAGTACTAGCAAACTGAATCCAGCAGCACATCAAAAATATTATACACCATAATCAAGTGAAATTTACATCAGAGATGCAAGGTTGATTCAAAATATGGAAATCAATAAATTTAATATATAACATCAGCAGAATTAAGGACAATAAACATATGATAATCTTCATAGACACAAAAAACTCATTTGATAATATTCAACATTCCTTCATGATGAAATTTCTCAATAAATTAGGTATAGAATGAATGTACCTCAACACAAGAAACACCGTATGTGAGAAACCCACAACTGACATCACACTGTTTGGAGAAAAGCTGAAAGGTTTTACTCTAATAACTGGAACAAAACAAGGATGGCCACTCTCATCACCCTTTTCAGCGTGGTACTAGAAGTCCTAGCCAGAGCAATTAGGCAAGAGAAAAAATAAAGTGCATCCAAATGGGAAAAGAGGAAGTCAAATTTTCCCTGTTAGCAGATGACATGACTGTATATATAGAAACAAACTCTACCAAAAAAACTTGGAACTGATAAACAAATTCAGTAAAGTTGTAGGATACAAAATCAACATATAAAAATCAGAAGTATTTCTATGCACCAACAATGAATTAATTGAAAAGAAATAAGGAAAGCAATGCCATTTACAATAGCTATAAAAAATTAAAATAACAAGAAATATATTTAACCAAGGAAGTGAAAGATGTCTGCAAGGAAAACTATAAAACACTGATGAAAGAATTTGAAGAGGACACAAAAAAATGGAATGATATCCCATGTTCATGAATTAGAATTAATATTGTTAAAATGACTGTACTACCCAAAGCAATCTATAGATACAATGCAATCCCTACCACAATACCAATGATATTCTTCACAGAAATAGAGAAAACAATCCTAAAATTCATCTTAAACCACAAAAGACCCAGAATAGCCAAACAATACTTATTAAAAAAAAAAAAAAAAGCTAGAGTTATCACACTACCTTGCTTCAAAATGTACTACAAGTCTATAATTACCAGCATAAACACAGACATATAGACTAATGGAACCAAACAGAAAATCCAGTAACAAATTCACATATTTACAGCTAACTAATTTTTGACAAAGGTGCCAAGAACATGCATTAAAATAAGAACAGTTTCCTCAATAAATAGTACTGGGTAAACTGGATTTCCATAGGCAAAAGAATAAAACTAGACCCCTATCTCTCACCATGTACAAAAACCAAATCAAAATGGATTACAGACGTAAATCTAAGACTTGAAACTCTGAAGCTACTAGAAAAGAACATTGGGGAAATGCTCAAGGACATTGTTCTGGGTAAACATTTCATGAGTAATAATTTAAAAGCACAGGCAATCAAAGCAATACTGGGCAATCAGATCACAACAAGCTAAATACCTTCTGTTCAGCAAAGGAAACAATCAACAAAGTGAAGAGAAAACTGACAAAATGGGAGAAAATATTTGCAAACTGCCCATCTGACAAGGGGTTAATAACTAGAATATATAAGGAGATAGCCTTAGGAATAGTGCAATAATTGGGGATTTAACAGCAAAGATTTTACCAATCCCAGGTATGAAATTATGAGGGAATAAAGTAGTGATCAAAGTCCAGAACCCATTGTATACAGGGGGATTCCTTCAAAGGAAGCTTCTGTTTGTAAGAACGAGGTTTTGCAATTTAGTATCTTTACTTTCTTATTTTGCATGGCAAAGTTTGACATAAGAATTCAGATATCATATTACTTATAAAGCTGGATAAATGTGGCTTATCTAGGAATAATGACAAGATTCTTGATTTTCAGTACTTAAGATTAGTATTGCGCATGATGACACCTGGGAAATGCTGCAGACTGCCGAGTGCGCAGTGGGGAAGCCAACCTTGGAGAGCTGAGCGTGCGGGGAAAAAAAAAAAAAAAAGATTAGTATTTTAATTTCAATTACCTACCTAAGAAATTATTTACCAGATAACTAGAAAGGCTTTTATATAACATGACATTTGTTCTCATGAGATCAACTCCCTGACTGGGAAGATAATATCATGATTTTGTAGAAATACCAGTGGTATGGGACTCAGAAGAACTACATTTTAGTCATGGTTTAGCTGTTAAAGTTTTATGGCCTTCATTTCTGTCAACTGAAGGGGTTAAGTAAAAGATATATGAATTGACTAGGACTAGAGAGTCAAAAATTTTTATAGAAGCTTCTATAGGTTTTGGAGTGTGGTATAATACGTTAGGTTCCTTGTAGAGTGCACCCCAGAATAAAGATTTGCATGAAAGTAGTTTATTTGAAATGTGATCCTGAAAACACCTATTGAGGAGGAGAGACATGACATAGGTAAATTAAGGAAGTCAATAAATGGTGTGTTACTGATCAGGTTACTCCTATGGGCAACCAAGGCATAATCCCACTTGGGGAACTCTGGGATACTGTGCAGAGCATGCCTCAGAGATAGCCCAGCTGAGGGCTAAGACTTAATTCAAAATTGCATTCATTATTAGCTGAGGGCTGCTGTTAGGGGCATCAACTCACCAAGAATTATGGCTTGTCCCATACATGGGCTAAAAGGTTACAGGTGCTTCCAGTAGGATGTTCTAGGCTTTACAAAAATTGTAAATAATAGAGGAACATGGGGTGAGCATCAATTCATCTGCTATAAGAGAAAAAAATATCCAGTGACTGTGACTTAAGAATTCGTGTTTCCAAAAGTTCCCCCAAGCTCCTGCAATGTGTTGCCTTACCACACAGTGTTTCCCTTATCACATAACTTATTTTATTTTATTTTTCCCCATTTAATTTTCCATATTCTCCACCAGATGGGGGCATACATTGTGTCAATTCAAAGCACTATATAATGCATCAGAGACTGTACAATATCTCAGCATAGTGGGTGTTTAATAATATTTGTTGAATGAATTAAAGCATGAAGAAATTAATCCCTAATGATGCAGGAATGGACTAATCATCAGGAAATACAACCTCAGATTTACTACTATTCTGTTAAAAACAACTCAAAGGACCGAGACTGTATTTACTTATAGTCGGCCCTCCATTTCTGTGGGCTCTGTATCCCTGGATTCTGTATTATAGATTCAACCAATTGCAGATTGAAAATATTCTTTAAAAAAAAACACTAAAAGAAATACAATGATAAAAATAATACCAAAAAATACAGTATAACGACTATTTACATAGCATTTACACTGTATTAGGTATTACATGTAATCTAGAGATGTTTTAAAGTATATGAAAGGATATGCATAGATCATATGCATATACTACAGCATTTATGTAAGGGACCTGAGCATCGGCATATTTGGTATTTGTGGGGGTCCTGGAACCAATCCCCTAACAGGGATGACTACTATTTGTGCTTCTTAGAGATTTTAGAGAATTATAGTTACTCTCTAAGTGTTTCTTCAATTGAATTGGAAAAAATAGTTTACATCCCATTATAAAATTATCTAGGAATGATAACTAACAATAATTTAAATGCTGAACTTATTTTATATCCATAGGGTCTAGAGGCTTAATATGTAGAAAAATAAAAGGTAAAGTTATATTTGGTGGGATTTTTAAAATTATGAAAGGAAAAAAGTCTTACATTTTGTTTAGAAATATTGCTTTCGAATTATGCAAAATCTCATAAGTTTACAAATAATCAGTATATATGTTCTAATTTGTCAATAAGCAAATGGCTATAACTCTAATGATTATGAAACTAATCATATTAAAAATGGAATAAATATTAGAACCTTTACTAAATTAAAATCAAATTTTAGGAGATTTCCAATAATCCACGATTCTTCTTCCTTTAATTTTGGGCAACAACATTACACAAGACTGCATTCTTTAAGAACTATCATTATCTGAGGCGAGTTATGCAATTTCAATATTGATCTATTGAAAAAGATATCCATTTTTCCCCCCACATTATAATGGCAGAAATTGGCCTTTTATTTGATATCTCAAGGAGCCAAAACCAGAATTAATATCCCTGGTCTAGTTAAATATCAAACTAGGTCACATAGATATGACTAAAACACTAAACAAATGATCTCATCTGCAAAATGGAGAGATAATATACTGTCGTGCTTGGAGCTCTGGGGTGGTCTTAGATCGTCAGCTTCCCCAGGAGCGGCTTTTCCCCTTCAGTCTGCTTTGTAGCAAAGTTGAGTCTTAGACACTGTCTGATGCTCAAGCAGTTCATTCTGGCAGAACTCTTACAAAACAGATAGCAGGGGCAGGCTGGTGTCATGGGTCACATAGAGACAGGTAGTAAGATGACCAACTGGGAGGGTCGCCTCCTGGGGGCCATTCTCAAAGTTTGGGAGATTCTTCTATCTTTTTTATACTCGTATTTATTCCAGGTCAATTACCAGTTACTCCCTTCGTAAAAGGAGTTTAAACTATTCTTGTAAGGGTAAGCTTTGTTTCAAGGTTTATGAGAGTTCCGTGTGTGCTGAGGTGGTCTTACGTCCTGGAAATTCTGGCCCCGTGTTGAAAATCTTCAGACCAGGTTGCATCATACTGAGAGATGTCTGAGTGGACCTTATGGCTATCATTAATCTTATAGCCACAAAATATCTCTTGTACTATGCTACACATAGCATATAGTATCATTATAAGAATTAAATACTAAGAAATAGAAAACCTTTAATATATGACTTAATGTTATTATCTGCAATGAATAATTAATGTTAGAAGAAAATTTCCATTAGCAGTTTGAATTCTAAAAGAAATATGTGATTGAGTAAAATAGTTACCGTTCTTTACTATAATTCTAAATACAGAATGAAAGGAAGGAAGAAAGGAAGGAAGGAAGGAAGGAAGGAAGGAAGGAAGGAAGGAAGGAAGGAAGGAAGGAAGGAAGGAAGGAAGGAAGGAAGGAAGGAAGGAAGGAAGGAAGGAAGGAAGGAAGGAAGGAAGGAAGGGAGAAAGAAAGAAAGAAAGAAAGAAAGAAAGAAAGAAAGAAAGAAAGAAAGAAAGAAAGAAAGAAAGAAAGAAAGAAAGAAAGAAAGAAAGAGAGAAAAAAAGAAAGGAAGAAAGAAAGAAAGAAAGAAAGGAAGGAAGGAAGGAAGGAAGGAAGGAAGGAAGGAAGGAAGGTCTAATAGGGAAGAAAAAGAGAGAAATGTGCTAAATTGACTATTCAGCTAAATACAGAAATACATATAGAATTAGATGGCAAGTGAGAAATTGGTACAGATTGCTAAAAAAAAAAAAATAGTATCAGGAAGCAGTATGTCTGCCTGTGCTGGGATACAATTTTGAATGCTATGGTAGTATAAGTGATGCAAAGCAGTACTTCTGTTCCACACTAAATTCTCAATACACATTGGTAGATATTACCCAAACAGGAACAAACCAGAACACTGGAATCCAGTTGGGATTCAGTTACTTTTCAGACAGCGAAAGAACTGTCCAAATTACATATGTCTGGAAACAGTATAGAAAAATGATGGCAAAAAATGATGGAAGTATGGCTTTTTAAACGAGGTTCAGCCATATTTTAAAAATAAAAAGGAGAAGGGTATATTAAACTTTTCCTTTGATTCCTCCCCTACCTCAACAAGCTTTGTCTTCTGTTTCCTCTTAGAATTTAAAATGTACAAACTCTAACCCTCATATTCCTTAGGTTCCTGGATTTTCCTGGAGATTCCCTGGGGTGCCACTACTAGGATAGAAGGGGGTTCAGGATCCAAGAGGCTCCTTCTACCCTAAGTTCTGCCAGCTCATCTTTTATTTGCTTATATATAGTTTTGTGTAAGGTGTCATTTGAAAAGGAAAACAGCACTTTAAATTTTGAAAAATGCTATTCCAGCTCTTTTAAAATTCATCCTCAAGAAAAGATATTTTCTATAGATTTATCAAAGTAGTTTCTATATCACATTAGTACCCTCTTATTCTTCTATGTAAGGGGGGTGGAATTTACAAGTGTTTTTGCTTTTTAAAAGTGTTTCAAAACCACAAAGCAAATATATGAGGAATTTATTATAAAGGAAGAAGGTTCTTAGTTTCAAAGTTAGCATTTTCCCATGGAAATACCATGAACCTTGGTTTAGACATGCTTAAAGCTATCTCCATAGAGCTCCGAGTGTTTATGAGCCTTGGTTTCCTTATCTGCAAAATAGAGATATTGGTTATTTTTCTTTAGAGTTTTGAGAAAGATTAAATACTATAAAAATTACTAGTGCAAAAAGCCTATTCCATGGCCTTGAAACTGTTATTTGCTGTCAGGAAACGAAACCACAAAGAAAGCTCCTAACTTTATCTACATTTCCCAACTTTATCAACATTTCTTTGAGTATCTTTTTTGCACCTTTTATTTCTTAAAATAACACATTTGAATAGTAAACTGCAAAAGGTGCAAAATATGAAAAGCATGGAAGGGCAATCAAATAGGAAAAACATACAATTATCTAGAACACTAGCCTGTTGAAATTAGCAAGAACTGCTTTCATGTACCCTACCATGATAACAACATCTTGGATGAGAAGGCAGAGCCATGTACCATACGCTGGGGGTATTATAATTCTGGTTGCTGATCAATTCTCACTAATAGTACTTGCTCCCTTTCTTCCTTCCTTTCCTTCCTCCTTCCTTCCTTTCTTTTTTCCTTGTTTCCTTGCTACCTGCCTTCCTGCCTCTCTCCCTCCCTTTTTCCTTCCTTCCTTCCTTCCTTCCTTCCTTCCTTCCTTCCTTCCTTCCTTCCTTCCTTCCTTCCTTCCTTCCTTCCTTCCTTCCTTCCTTCCTTCCTTTCTTTCTTTCTTTCTTTCTTTCTTTCTTTCTTTCTTTCTTTCTTTCTTTCTTTCTTTCTTTCTTTCTTTCTTTCTTCTTTTTGACTTTAAACAAAAGTTGAGAGCTTATTATATAAAAAGTACTAATGCAAAAAGCCTATTTCATGGTCTCAAAACTGTCATTTACTATCAGGAAATCAAACCACAAACAAAGCTCCCCCAACTTTATCTGCAAAGTGTCTGGCACTTGGGAGGATACTGGAGCTACAATAGGGAATAAAATCAGATATAATCCCTGTTTGCATGTAGTATATGTCTAGTGCAGGGAAATGCGCATTAAACAAATATTAATATCTGCACAAATAATTTTAAAATGTCAACTGGGCATGTGCTATAAAGAGAGGTAGACAGTGTTATGAGAGTCTTTAAGAGAAATGTGTTACTTCGTGAGGCATCACTGGAAAAAAATGACACTGAAATTGGAAGATATATAGGAGTAGCTTCTGTGAACAGTAAGATAAATAAAACACATTGACTAGAAGAAATATTAACACTTTGGGAGACAGAGGCTGAAGGATTGCTTGAGGCCAGGAGTTCAAGACCAGCCTGGGCGACACAGTAAGACCCTGTCTCCACAAAATTTCTTTTTTAAACATTAGCTGGGCATGGTGGCGCATGCCTGTAGTTCCAGCTACTTGGGAGGCTGAGGCAGGAGGATAGACTGAGCCCAGGAGTTTGAGGTTGCTGTGAGCTAGGCTGATGCCACAGGACTCTAGCCTGGGCTATGGAGCAAGACCCTGTCTCTAAAAACAAACAAAAACAGAAATATTAACAAAGATCTTATGGTGGGCAGAAGTACTGGCTATGATGTATATAATAGGTAAGGAAATAAACATATATAGCAGAAAATTTAGAAGGCCATAGAGAATACAGTTGGGAGGTTTTTTTGTTTGGTTGGGGTTTTTATTTGTGGTCAAGCATGAGAGCTTACACTTTGCTTAAAGATTGCTGCATACAAAGATAAGAGTGAAAATGGATTTATTTTCAACAGTTATTTTTGAGGATTTTAGAGACCTTGCATGAGGTTCAGAGTTTTTGACATTCTCAGCTAAGGTGAAACCAGAACTAGAAGGTGCAGAATCACACAAAATGAAGGCTAGCGGATGTTTATTAAATGAAGTTTATTACCTATGAGAAGTATAGATTTTTCATTTTATAAAACAGAAAACCGGAGCCCAAAGAAGTTAAGAAATCTACATCACATCACATTTTCCAGAAACAGTTGAAATCATACCACCTGTATTCTGCCCAAATAATAACTTATATCCATTCAGAAATAATTAATATTTGCCTATCATGTGTTAGTCCTAATTTTAAAGACTGGGGATTCTTTGCTCATAGAACTCACAGTATTGTGAAGAACTCTGCAAAATCCACTGTGAGCAGTTTACCACATGGGAATTACAGTTTATAATGCACATGTGTTTATTAAATAGGCACTAAAAACAATAATGTTAGGGAAGACTCCCTGCAGGAAGTGACATCCACCTTGACGCATGGCAGATGGAGAAGCGTAAGCATAAAAGAGGCTTGGAATGGGGATATTTTAATCAGGGAGAATAAAATATGAGAAGGGCAAGAGTTGGGAGGAAGAGATAAGTAGGTATAGAGAAATAAGAACCAAGAGATAAAGAGCCAAGTCATTCAGGAAGGTGTTAGCCATGGTAAGGAGTTTGGATTCATCCTAATAGCAATGGGAATTCATTATGGGAGTAATAAGATGAGATTTGCATTTTAGAAAGACCCCTGTGGCCACATCGGTGGTAGATGGAGAGCACATGGGCAAAACTAGAGGTAGGGACATATGTTAAGAAGTTGCTTAAATTATGCAGACAAGCAATGTAGCAATCTGTATAAGAATAGTAACAGTGAAGAGAAGGAGAGGTGGCTCCGTTCCAGAGATGCATAGAAAGTGAAATCAAGATGACTTGGTGATTAAATGTATGAGGGTGGCGGATGAGAAGATAGGGGGAGAGAAGCAAGTGCAAGAATAGCACCAATGTTGTACCATAAATCCTCCCTAGGAGTATTTTTAAAGATGATGCATTAAAATAATCATAAACTTGCTTTTTATTATGGTCGTTGCCTCTATGTATATATTCCTAAACAATACATTCTTTAATTTTGCCACTTTCTGAACCTTATATAAACAGAATATTCTAGGACTTGCTTCTTTCTCTCACAATTATATATTTGGCATTCATCTGTATGGTTGTGTTTGGCAATAGTCCATTCAATTTCATGGCTGTATAATGTGTTGAATGAATATACCAAAATTAATTTATCTTTTATGTGGGTGATATACATTTGAGTATTTCTGGTTCTTTTCTATTATTAACAATGCTGCTAAAAACATCATTTTACATATCTCCTGATGCACATGTACAACAGCTTCTCTAAGATGATCACTCAGTAGTACCCTAGGTTGTATGTATTCCAGGGTTTATAACAACTTATCCTTCACTTAAGAATTGTAAATTCTAGAAGTGCTATGTCCATGCTCATGCCTAATATTGTGTGGCTTTTCTTCTTCTCTTGCTTTCTTCTTCCCATCTTTTCTTACCTTCTCTTTCTCCCTACCCATCCATCCTTCCTTCTTTTTCCTTTCTTTTTAATCTATTGATTGTTAAAGAAGTTTTTTTGGTATATCCTGTGTTCATTTATATTTCTCAACTATAGTTTTCTGTTCAAAAATTTCTCACATTTTCTATTGGATTATTTATCTTTTTCTTATTTTACAAGTTTTGTTTTGATACTATGAATACTATTGATTTATCAGTTACATGTGTTGCAATTTTTCCTCATTTGAGACATATTTTTCCTTTTAAAAAAAATGTATCTTAGCCAGGAACAGAAAGTTAAACACCACATGTTCTCACTCATATATGAAAGCTAAAAAACTTGATCTCATAGAAGTAAAAAGCAGAACAGAGGATAGTAGAGGCTGGGAAGGGTAGGGAGAAGAGGGAAATAGGGAGAGATTTATTAAAAAAATACAGATAGATAGGATGAGTAAGTTCTAGTGTTCTATAGCATTGTAGGTTAACAATAATATGTAGCTTCAAATGGCTAGAAGGAGGATATTGAATGCTTCCAACACAAAGAAATAATAAATGCTATTTGCAAGTGTAACTGATTGAGTCCTATGAGTTCCATCAGCAATCGAAAAAAAACTTAAGGCAATCAATATGTAACTAGTATACTCCACTTATTGAGGCTCCTCCATTCTAAGATAAATTAAATTTTCATATATGGTGATTCTCATTTTGAGGTTTGTTTTTTTCCTTCCATTTTTCTATGCTGGCATGAGCTTCCTGTTATCCTAATTGATGACAGTTTTATAATAATACTTAATATTGTGGCACAGTAATTCCCTGCCATGCTCTTCTCAGGGAGTATCTTATGTATTGTTGGCAGTTTATTCTCCCTATAAATTTGGGAGCCAGCTTGGCAAGTTTGTCATAAATAATCACAGCAAAAATAGTATTAATAAAAAACTGCCTGGTACCAGAGTTTTCTTTATAGGGATGTTTTAAAGTGGTGGATTGAATTTATTAGATTGGAAATTATTGAAATCAATAGAATATTTTAGGTCTCTTTGGGTAAGTTGTATTTTTTCCAGCTTGTTTTTTAAAAAGTTTATTGACATCAAATTGTCCATAATATCCTGTTATTGTATTTTAGTATCTGTAGCATTTGTAAATTTGCCCTTGTTAATCCCTAATATTTATTTGTGATCCTCCCTTTTATTGGTCACACTTAGAGTATTTTTAAATCAATTTTATTATTCATTTTAAATAATTATTTTTATGTTTCATGTTTATATTCTATTTTATTAATTTCTATTCTTAAAAGAATTACTATTCTTAAACTCATTTCCTTTTTTCTAATGTCTTTTTGATTTATCTTTTTCATTGAATGCTCAGTATTGATAAATTTATGAGTATCTTGTTTTATAATATAGGGTATCTATTTCGTCTTCCTACAACTTAGCTGAGCTAATTTTGATATATATGCTTCCCTTGGCATTAGTTTTAAGTAATTGCTAATATTCATTATATCCATAATGATTTTATTTTTTACTCTATGTGTTAGAGGACTATTTATTAACTTCCAAATACAGTTGTTTTTTTCACTTCCAACTTAATTACCTGTGTAAGAAGCTATAGTTGTCATGAAAACAGTCCTTTAAAGCTTTTTAGACTGGCTTTTTGATTCAGAATATGATCAATTTCTATTAAATGATCTTTTTTGCTTGAAAATAATGTGTATTTGCCACTGGGTGATTATAATTTTTTCTTTATATATCCAATAGATCAAGCTTTTTAACTGCTGTTCAATTTTCATATGTCCTTTCCATATTTTTCCTGCTTGAAAATTTTTCCTGCTAGGCACTTTTCAGTTGAATCTCTCTCGTGTCTTCTTTCCCAGTACAGGTTTGAAACAGAACCTTGACTGCTTATAGTGGTTAAAGGTAATAAGATATCAAAATAAGATCAGCTTGTTGGCATCTTCTACCCCAATCTCCAACTCTCTTTATAGGCCAGAAAGTTGATAGGCAGAGGAAGAAAAGAGAACACAAAAAAAGATCTCTTTGTTTAGTTAACAGTGGTTATAATCCCCTCTCCTTTCTTGTTTCTTTGACTGGTGCTGACTGATATGTTTGTGACAAGTATTCAAAATCAATCTTTCTGTGGAGCACATCATTATTAACCACTTCGGTACCAGCGTTGACTATAGCTGACAGCCACAGAGGAACGCACACCTCGACTATAGCCAACAGCCATGATATAAAGGCGCACAGCCGAGCGTCAACTTCAGCCAACAGCCATGATATGACTTTTCTAATATTTCATTTATCAAAATAAAATTGTGAACATTTAAAAATAACGTAATGAAAGCATATACGTATATGCTACCTATTCTGATTTACATTACAAGTAAAGCTGCCTGTAAAGTAAAACAAGCCTTCAGTGCTTTCAAGCTTTCCTCATCACACAAGAGCAAAACAGATTCGTCGTCAATGCACAGCATAAACTATCGTGCCGACTATGAGAGCCGGCTGTGGGCAAGGGTTCAAGGCCTGTGAGCACCCTACCGAAGTGGTTAAGGAATTCCCTGACCACAATTCCTTGGCTTTCTAATTTTGTTGATTCTGTTTGAACTAATGTTAAGGACTGTACTGGAATTTATCAGACCCAATCAGTTATTTTTATCAGACTAGACTCCCAAAAACTGTGTAAAACAAGCTCTGAACTCTTCATTACTTTTGGATCTGTTTTTCTGGAAACTTACCACAGCGTTTCTTTCCATAATTGGCCCTGAGCCTTGATAGGCTATATCACTTAGTGTTCTTCCCTTTTTATTTCTAGCTTCAGCCTGTGAAAGTTGTCAGAATCAAAATGGAATCACGTGTGTGTCAAACCCTAACAGAAAATAAATAGGTGAATCTAGGAGTCTGAAAAGGGAGGATGCACACATACATATGATGAAAACTATTACAAAGACTCTCTGAAGAGCTCTCACACACATATACCTATAACAAGAACTTTTGCCTAGGACTTTCTAAACTGCAGCTTGCTACATGAGTCACAAGGACAGCTAGCTAGATGCACAAGAAAATTTGTCTGATACATCTCCACCAATGAACTGGCATCAACTACTTTGATAAGCCCCTGTAACTAATGTTCTCTTCTTTTCAAAACAAATTTAGTGCACTTATTTTCCTTTTAAAAGTTTCTCCTTGCCTCAAAGTCTTTGAATATGCCTTTGATCCCCAGAGCCTGCATATCCCAGACCTTCACATCCCCTGCATACTCTCAAAATCAATATCTTTGGAAAATCTTTCTTTGTTATTTAGGTTTGCAAGCTTTGCTATCTGATTTCCTGCATTTATCTCTGTGCTATCATGGCCTTTATTCACACACACACACACACACACACACACACACGCACACGCACACGCACACGCACACGCACACGCTCCAACTAATCTTGAATAGACAACCTATGTTAATTGGCTGCAGTCTCTATCTTGGGCTTATAACCTGGGTAGTTCCAATGAGTACCCCTTAATAATATGTCTTCAGCTCTACTCTTAAATCACCCATACTCACTCCAAACCTAAATCCTAGCTTCTACCACCAGAGCAATCCACAGAGCTGATAAAGTCACCTCGACTGACAAACTGGCTGTCATCTTGGAAAAGATACCAGCAAGATTGCTCAAGCCCAATTACTTGACCTGGTATTCACTGGCCACCAAAAACAAGGAATCCAGGCTGATCTATTGCTTCTTTATCTCCAAGGCTTGACAATTCTCCTTTTGCTACTCTATTTGGATACAGACATTGGCAGATTGGTAAACTTGATTTGTTAGCAGACATCAAAATGGTTAATAGAAAGGCAGATTCTTCTTTTTTCATATACTTTCAATCCCTACCAGTAATTACCTTTGCATTTCTCACCTTCATATGGCCTCAAATTTGGGGAATAGCTTTTCACTATACTTTGGTTTTACTCTTGCTACATAGAAACCACACCAAAACCTAGTGACACAAAACAACAATTGTATTGTGTTCACAGATTCTTTGTGTCAGGAATTTGAACATAGCACAATGGGAACAGTTTTTGTTTAAGTTGGGAAGACATGGCGGCAGGTGGCTGGAATCATCTGAAGGCATCTTAATTCACATGACTAGCAGTTGATACTGGTTTTGCACTGGGACCTAAGCTGGGGCTACGAGTCAGAGCACTCACATGGTAACTCTCCATGTGGCCCGAACTTCATACAGCATGCTGGCCTCAGAATTTTTACATGGTAGCTCAGGGATCCAAAGGCAATTAGTTAAGACAAGTAGCCAAAGAGAACCAGGTTGAACTTCCATGGCCTTTTCTTCTGACCTATGGAAGTTCTTCTGTGTCACTTTTGCTCCATTTTACCAGCAAAGCAAATCACGAAGGTCAGCTCAGACTCAAGAAAATTGACCTCTCAATAGGAATTTCCAAGAATCTGCAGATATGTTTTATAATCATCACAATCAACAATTCTGACAACATATTCTACTCCATATCTCTACTCCTAAGATCTTTTTATATAGACTAAAAGAAAGAATGAGTTTGGGTAATTTTGGGGGGGAAAGTGTCATTTTAGCAATCATTTAATGTGCCCTAGGGGAAGTATCTGGCTCCAGGTTTAGGCAGCTCAGGGTAATTATTTTTTAAATAATTATTTGTATTTTTAATATTTTTCTCTAACAGTTTTATTGAGATATAATTCAAATACCATGCAATTAACTCATTGAAAGTGTACAATTGAATGGTTTTGTTATATTTATAGAATTTGCAATCACCACCATAATCAATTTTATACATTTTCATCACCCCCAAAAGAAATCACATACCCATTTGCAGTCACTCCTCATTATCTTAATCCCACCTGAATTATTTTACATTCCCTCAGCAGTGTGTAAGGGTCCAATTTCTCCATATTTTCACCAACACTTGTTATTATCTATGTTTTTGATTATAGCCATCCTAGTAGTTGTGAAGTTTTGATTTGCCTTTTCCTGATAGCTAATGATTTTGAGAATCTTTTTATGTGCTTATTGGCAATTTGTTTATCTCCTTTAGATATATGTCTAATCAAATATTTTGCTCATTTTTAAACTGTTTTATTTGTTCTATTTTGTTTTAATTATTGAGTTATGAGAGTTCTTTATATATTCTGGAAATCAGTTCCTCATCAAGTATATGATTAGCAAATATTTTTTTCCCATTCTGTGTTTGTCTTTGTGCTTTCTTGATGGTATACTTTCAAGCACAAACATTTTGATGGCATCCAACTTATGTGTTTGTGGATTTTTTTCATTTATGTTTTTGGTATCTTAAGTAAACAACCATTTTCTAATCCAAGGTGACAAATATTCATTCCAATATTTTCTTCTAAGAGTTTTATAGTTTTAGATTTTACATTTAGGTCTATTATCCATTTCAAATTTAAATGTGGGTGTCCAGTTATTTCAAAGCCATTTGTTAAAAAAAACAAAAAACTATTCTTTCCTTCATTGAATTGTCATGGCACACTTATCAAATATCAGCTGACTATAACATAAGAGTGTACTTCTGGGAGATAAATTCTATTCAAATGATCTATATATATTTATTTCTTCTTTGCTTTAGTTAAGGAACCTAGTCACCAATTCTAAGGAAAAGGAAAATACAAACTCAATATATATAATCATAATACTACTCGATGTCAATATTCTCATGAATGAGAGGCATGCTCAGCCATGGCCTGAAAGGAGATTCAAATTGACAAATGAGACTTAATTCCACCTGGAAAACAAGAGTTGCCTAGATTGTAAGGTTCCTAGGCATAGGATGAACCAAGCTGTGCCTGTGGAAAGTCTGAATTAATTAAATTGTCCCATATGTTTTAAAATGACCAAGATTTACATTAGTGAAAGGGGTGATAAAGAGTGCCTGTAAGGCTGGCGCGGTGGCTCACACCTGTAATCCTAGCACTCAGGGAGGCCGAGGTGGGCGGATTGCTTGAGGTCGGGAGTTCGAAACCAGCCTGAGCGAGACCCCATCTCTACAAAAGATAGAAAGAAATTAATTGACCAACTAAAAATATATATAGAAAAAATTAGCCGAGCATGGTGGCACATGCCTGTAGTCCCATCTACTCGGGAGGCTGAGGCAGTAGAATCGCTTGATCCCAGGAGATTGAGGTTGCTGTGACAGAGGCTGATGCCAGGCCACTCACTCTAGCCTGGGCAGCAAAGTGAGACTCTGCCTCAAAAAAAAAAAAAGAAAAGAAAAAAGAAAAAGAAAAAGAGTGGCTGTACATATAAGTGGCTTAGCCTGAGTTACTCCTCTTAGCGACCAGTTTCCTCTTTGTAGTTCAGTGAGGCTGACCTCTGGCCAAAGTTTTTCTACCTTTAGTCTCAATTTTCATGACTAAGGGTATAAAATACATCTAATTCATAAAATATGATCTCAACCTCAAACTGAACTAAACCACCTCTTCCCAACTTGTGCCATTTATCTATAAACAAATTGATCCTGCCAGCCCAACCCCAATGTGAGGCTCTACACAGAACCATCCTGTGTTAAAGTATTTCAGCAGACTTCTCTGTTGGCCAATAATGTTCTTTTGTCAAAGGCAAAGTCTTTCATTTCATCATTACAGATAAATGGATTAAGCTGCACTCTGATAGTAAAACCTATACATTGAAACTCATTTTTTTAAAAAGCATAATCAATTAGTTGAACAAATGAACATTACATTTTGATGAGAGAATATCTAAGATCAGTACAAGAATAGAAGATTACAACAATACTGTATAAAATGAAAAAACTAGGAATGGAAGGCTAAGGGTGCACAAAAAAAAAAATCATAAGTGATGTTTTTAATTAACAAATCATACACCAAATATTCAGCCAGGTATGTATACAAGCTATTTATACACTGCACATTTATATTCCTGCAGAGTACATAAGAGACATAAATGATCCATACCAGTATGGCTCACCCACTTTAAGAACAGTTTTAAAAGAAAACCAATATTTAATAAAGGAGTTTCATTCATAAAATGTGTGAAAATCACAAATAAATCTCTTCATGTTTGGGTGTTTGTACTGCATATAGGTGTAAATTTACCCAGTAGCATCTGGCACCAATTACTTCCAAAGTTCCTAATGACCTGATCCCAACCACACGATAGACAGTGATATATATAATTTAGTCAGTTATCTGTAACTTGAAATAGGAAAATTATACAATCTTCAGCCCAAATAAGAAGCTATTTATTTCTGTTTAGTATCATCTTTGAAAGTTATCAAATAAAAAAATTATTAAGGCATAATACATAGGCAATAACTTCTAATAGGCTCAAAATGAAATCCTGCATAAATCAGAAATTGCTTGGCAATTAACTTTCTTGTTTTTGTTTTTGTTTTTTTGAGACAGAGTCTTGCTTTGTTGCCCAGGCTAGAGTGAGTGCCGTGGCATCAGCCTAGCTCACAGCAACGTCAATCTCCTGGGCTCAAGCAATCCTGCTGCCTCAGCCTCCTGAGTAGCTGTGACTACAGGCATGCGCCACCATGCCAGGCTAATTTTTTCTATATATATTAGTTGGCCAATGAATTTCTTTCTATTTATAGTAGAGACGAGGTCTCGCTCTTGCTCAGGCTGGTTTCAAACTCCTGACCTCGAGCAATCCACCACCTCGGCCTCCCAGAGTGCTAGGATTACAGGCGTGAGCCACTGCGCCTGGCCAAGCAATTAACTTTCTAAATACAGATGTTCCTCATCTTACAATGGGATTATGTCCTGATAAACTCATAAGTTGGAAATATCATAAGTTGAAAATGTATATAACACACCTAACCTACCAAACATCATAGCTTAGCCTAGCCTACCTTCAATGTGCTCGGAACACTTCATTAGCCTACATTTGGATGAAATCATCTAACACAAAGCCTTTTAATGATAAAATATTGAATATATCAGGTAATGTATTGAATACTATACTGAAAGTGAAAAAACAATGGTTGTATGGGTACTCAAAGTACAGTTTCTATTGAATGTGTATCAATTTGCATCATCATAAATTCAAAAAATCATAAGTTCATCATTGGTACTGTTTGTACTCATTTGCAAGCTGTATAAATATAGCTTAAGTCTCTCAATCCTCTCCAGGCCATTTATGTACATATAAGGGACATTCATATGATGGATTACATTTTACTCTTTCTACCTCTTACTTTCCTATGCTGGTTTCCAAATCCCCTCAAAATCTTACCCAGTTTTGGGGGCCCTAGTTGTATCTCATGAGGCTCATGTTCGGCTCTGGACTACTTTCTTGATGGTGACTACAAGAGAAAACACTTGAAGGTAGTGACTCACCATTGTCAAGATTGATATGGTAAAAAAGACATGGGTGATATCCTCACAGGCATCCAAATCTGCAAAATATCTTTACAGGTTTTCATATTCTAAATCTTGTTTTGTTTCCTTTATCAGGAGGAGTGGCCCTCTTCCCCCACCATGTGGTACTTTGTCACATGGGTAGTAGATAGAGTGACCATATACTTTATTGTTCAAACTGGGGTACAAGGAAGTGCTAAACAATTGGGACATCAGGTTGATAAAATAATGTGCAACTGTGCAGGGGAAAATGGGACATATGGCCATCTCCTACTAGATCATTGCTGCATGTACTCCCATTTCTAGGAGGGTTTCTTGTCAAAAAGTAACCTGAACATTTTGCCTACATTTCAGTCTCAATTAGCTTAAATAGAAGTTAATATATCCCAAGGTAGGAAAACAATAACTAAGATAAGCCACCATTGTTTTATCCTAACTGCTCCACCTCAAATTCCCTCATAAAAAACGAAATACACTTTTTCCCTTGTTCTCATTTAGCCTGAAATTTTATTACACAAATTGTCTCCTGGTGATGCTCTATCCATCACCTTTTCAAACCTATCTGGGCACAGCTCATTTTCCATTTAGGGTTAAAAGCAGCCCCTCCTATATTAATGCAAATTTGAACTAAAATGAGCTCAGGCATAAAATCTCAGATTCATACATTCACAAATAAGTGCTCTCAACCACACATACACAACCTTTTTTCTAGAGACATCTAAGAGGCTGTCAGGGAACAGAGGAAGGGAAGGATGAAGTGGGGGAAAGAGGGACTAAAAGAGAGAAGGAGAAAATAGAAGCATTCTCAAAAATCATCCACACTGAACTCAGCACTATTGAGCACTGAACTCAGAATTATTGAATAGAGTAGAAATTTTATAAAAGTAGTTTTAAAGAAAGATGTCAACTAGGAAACCTGGAGCCACTTATTAGTTTTTAGAGTGAAAACTTTTGAACCAAAAATAGACAAGTAAACATTATTTTGTATTCCTTTCAGCACACTGATGATATTTTGTAGCATGATGGATTGAAGTTGTTTCAGATATTCTACAATTTCAGTGATTTTCACCCACTGAGACTCTATTCAGATAAAAGGATCAATCAAAATTCTGATGGTTAAGAATTTTGTGTGCCACTTTTCAATCATATTTCAAGAAATCAATTGAATATACCAAATAATTCCAAAGCACTTTTGTCCTATCTCAACCTTTTGGATCTGGGTTTCAGTAGGACCAAATCTTATTTGCTTTTCAGCACAAAGTAGATGCAAGTATTAACAGAAACCTTAAGACAAAAATCAGAGGGTTGTCATATTGTATCTTGGATTTTAGTGTTTGTAATGATGATCAAAAACCATTTTCGACTTTTCTCATCTGTTAAGGATTATAGAATCTCATGTATTCCAGCTGCCTTTGTCTATTTTTTCTATATTATCAGGAAGACCTGAATAAAATTTTCTTCTTAATTATACCTATTAGTGATTATGGCTTATGCTACATACTTTCAACACGCTGGTTCTAATCAGTCCATTTTGTTGAGAAAGGGAAAAGAAATAGGAATGTTTCAGAATGAATGGGTTTTATAAAGCTTTATGGGAGGTGATTCACAAAGATCCTAGAAGCAACCACTCCCATCCTCCCATCCTATATGTCCTCTGGCAATGGGACATGTCCCCTCCTTCTACTAAGAAGCAATGTCTACTTGCTTTTCCCTTGAATCAGGGCTGGCCCTGTGACTTTCTTGACAAGTAGAATGTAGTAGAAGGGACATTATGCAAATTCTTAGGCTTGGCCTTAAGAGGCATTGCAGATTCAATTTTCATCCTCTTTATTCTGAGGAGCCATAGTTACACTGCTGGAAAGAAGAGTGAGCTAGAGATCTTGGTTATATGCACCAATCACTAGACATGAGTGAAGCCATTTTAAGTCATGCAGCCCCAGTTGATTGTCTGGATAATTCCTATCACCCAAGTGATCTCAACCAACACATATAAAGTAGAAGAACTAGCCAACTGAGCCCTGCCAAACTGTAGAAGTGTGATTAATAAATCCTTGTCAAATTAGGGTAGTTGTTTTTTTATACAGGAATGGACAATGAATAAAAGCCTCAAATACAGAAGACATACCAACAGCCAACTGATATATGAAAAAATTCCCAACATCACTAATTATCAGAGAATTGCAAATTAAAACCACACGAAATACCATTTTACCCCAATCATAATGGCTGACATTAAAAAGACAGAAAAATAACAGATGTTGGCAAGGATGTAGAAAAAAAGGAACTCTTACACACTATTGATGAGAATATAAATTAATATAACCCCTGTGAAAAACACTATGGAGATTTCTCATAGAACTAAAAATACAACTACCATTCAACTCAGCAATCTTATCACTGGGTATCTACCCAAAGGAAAAGTAATCAATATATTAAAAAGATACCTTACTTGTATGTTTATGGCAGTGTTATTCACAATAGCAAAGATATGGAATCAACAGCGTTTATCAATGGATGATTAGTTAAGGAAAATGTGGCATACACAATGGAATACAATTTAGGCATAAAAACGAATGAAATCATGTCTTTTGCAGCAATGTGGTTGAAACTGGAGGTCATTATCATAAGTGATACAAGGCAGGCACAGAATGTCAAGTATCACATGTTCTCACACATAAATGGGTGCTAAAAAATGTGTTCATGTGAACACTGAGAATGAAATGATAGATAATGGAGACTCAGAGGGGTGAAGGGATGGGAGTGTTAGAGCCAGTTTCTTTTGGCCCCAGGAACAGAGACGCAGAATCCCTGAGGCTGCAAAGCACAAAGGAGTTTATTGGCTAGCTCGAGCTAAGGTCCAGGTCCCAGAGCACCAACGCAGTGGCCTCTCTACGAACCAGGACCCCGCCCTGGAGTATAAGTCAAGCTTTTATACTTTTCTGCAAGTTATACATGCTGGGTACACCTTCCACCCCTTCCCTTAGTCCATTGGTTCCTTTAAAAGTGGCTGATCGAGTTGGCTCCTGATTGGATCCCTCAAAATCGGTCATTTCAGGGAAGGTTGTTGTCGGTGTCACTTCGGGGAAGGATGTAGTAGGCGAAGTTTCAGGGAAACCAAAATTTAGGCCTACTCCAGGAAGTGCAGCCTGTCATGGAGTCACTCCTGCTCTCATTCCTGTTTTACAGGAGGGGGGAGGGTGATGAGAAGTTACTCAATGGGTGCAATGTGTGTTATTCATGTGATAGATACCCTAAAATCTCTGACTCGACCACTATGCAATCTGTGCGTGTAACAAAATTACACTTGTACTTCATACATTTATACAAATAAAAAAGCCTCAAATCCCACTATAATCTCCTAATTATAATGAAAAGTATATTTCTTACCTGCCAAAGACCAAATTTCCATCTTTGCCCATTCTTTCTTGCATTTTCTTTTGTCAATTATGCTTTCTTTATCATGTATATCATGTATCTTCTAGTAGGGCCTCTGTATTAGTTTTTTTCTATTCGCATTTAAATATCATTCATTCTGTCTTATCTTAAAATATATTTTTCATCCCTATCATCACCTCTAGTTAGAAGGATCTCTTCTCTTGCCTTTACAACAAAATAATTTTAGAATTGGCCACACTCACTGATTTTATTTTCACTTTATTTTTTCAACTTGCTGAAACCTCACTTCTGGAACACAAATGAAACTGACATCATCAGTGATCTTGCTACCCTTAAACTCAATAGAAATTTCTTAGTTTTTTTCTGACTGAATTTCTCTGTATCCCTTAATATTATAGAACAAACATTCCCTTGTCCTTTACACATTCTCTACTCTTGACTTTATAAAACCTTATATTTTTGGTTTTGCTCTAACAACTCTATCATGCTCATTTTCAGGTCCTTTGATAATTCCTTTTATGCTATTCATTCCTGAAACTGGTTTCCTTTAGACCAGTGGTCAGCAAATATAGCCTGCAGGCCTAATCTAGACCTCCACCCATTTTTGTAAATAAAGTTGTATTATAACATAGCCATGCCTCTCATTTACATATTTCCTATGGCTACTTTCATGGCACAATACTTGAGTTGAGTACTTGTGACAGAGACCATAGGGTCCACAAAGCCTAAAATATTTTCTAGCTTACCCTTTATAGAAAAAGTTTGCCAACCCGTGACTTAGAGCTTTAATATATGTTCTATTCTTTTCTCACCCCTTCCCCACCACACACAATGAAATTAACATCTACATAGTTTATAGCCCCTAAAAATCCTGTCTCTATTTCGGGTAATAGATTCAGACACTGTGTTGGATATTCCCCTTTCATTTTTCCATGTCCATTATCCACTATATCCTGCTCTGTGATTGAAGAAGCTGAACTACATGGACTAGGCTTCTTTGCCCTCTGCTTTTAATTGAGTTACTTCAAAGGGAGGTGTAGGGCAGAGGAAGGGCAGAGGAATTTGTAGGACAGAGTAAGGGCAGAAGATTTTTTCCAATTGTCAGGAATTTACTTGGGTGGGGCAATGAGCTAACAGCAAACTTTTGCTTCAGGTCATTGCTTGCTTGCTACACCGCTGTATGGGGAATTATGGGATGAGGTCATTGAAGCACGGGCGACTGGCCCATCAGGCAATAGAGGGCAAGCAACCCGCCAATTATTTCAAAAGGCAATAGTGGGCAACCAATCACTTTAAAGGTCAACACATGATCCACGCATGATCAGCTTGTGCGCAGCTTGTGCACCATGGGGATAAAAGGCATGCCATTGTTCCGGTCGGGGTCCTTGCCTGCGAGAGTGGCCACTGCGTTGGTGCTCTGGGGCTTGGACCCTGGCTAGCCAGAAAATAAACCTCCTCTTGTGTGATTGCATCCTCGATGTCTCTGCTTTTCTGTCCGGTGGGGCTGTGGAAGGTCGGTCCCTAACAGAGGCACTAGTAAGAAGGGAGGACAAAAGGAAAGAAAGGTCAGGGTATGTATTCCTGACTCTCTCACTGACAAAAGACAATTTGGGAGGAGTTTCATTCTTTTACTGAAGGCTGCAGCTCTTCCTGTGATCTATGTCTTCCGGAATCCTAGTTACTGGTCATTTCCCCTTCTCCTTTAGGCCTAACTAAAGCTTCCTGCTGTTGCTAATCTCAGGTGCTTTAACAATCTTTTTGTTTTCTTAAACACTACATACATTTTATAACAGTCCTACCTTAAAATCTCCTTAATCATTCATTATAGATTAAAATCTCCTTAATCAATCATTCAAATATGCCTTTTATTTTCTTTGGGTATTCTAATAGAGATCAGTTGCCTATTGGCCATATAAACACAGATACCTTATAGTCAATTCAACATAAGATATCCCAAATTAAAGTCATCTTCACTGCCCCAAAACAATCTGCCAATGCTAGCTCTTCTTCTTGCACTTCTAATTCTAAGAAATGAAATCAACTTCTACCAAGTTACCAGTGCCACAGACCTGTGTATTTGCCTTCACCTCTTTCCAATCTCTCAGGGCCCAAAAATAACCAAATTCTATCGTTATTATTAAATTCATGTCAAGGACATTGATATCTCCTACCTAAAGAGTGTGAAACTCCTGATCACTATCCCACCTCCAGTTTCCCTTCCCAACATTTTATTTTTCACAATGTAACAAGACTCAGCTTTCTAAGTTGAAAATCTGACCACATCAATCCCTTTCTTAAAACTTTTAAACTATACATTTAAAATAAAGGCCAAATCCTTAAACATGGCATACCTGATCCTCCACAGTCTGAACCTACTTACCTCCCTATTGTCATCTCTTTCCATTTCCTGCACTATTTTCCATGCTCTGAGCCATATTCATTCTTTTTTAATTCTTTGAAGGTGTCATATTCTATTTTGCTTCTGTGCCATTATAGCTGCTATTCCTTACACCTGGAACAATTTTTCTCTCTACTTCACTTGGATAATTTCTAGTTATCTTTCCCATCTCAGCTTAGATTTCACTACTCCCAGGGAATCTTTCTTTGCATGCTCAGACTGAATTGATCACCCCTCCAGTGTTCTGCAGCAGTGCTAAATAATACCTCTATTGCAGCAGTAATTGCTTTATTTCCTAATGTGTTTTACACTCTTCTACTAGGCTATCAACCAAGACAGGATAGTAAACCTATCTATCTTACTCACCATTGTATCAAAAGAATGTATCACATGCTTCTATTTACCATAGAACATAGATGAAATGTAATTTAATTAAATTAATTTGATAGTGAAGTGATTTGTAATTTTGAATCCTAAGTGAGACTTCTCAATTAGATTCAATTTCATGGCAAATATTTCATGGCACCTAATGCATGTATCACATTTTCAAAGGCCCTGCTTTCAGTGTTCTTGGTAGAATACAATCTTCTTGTAAGGTTTTTCGGCAGTGGTGAAAAGAAAAGACAGATAGAGAAAGAGGGGGGGCCAAACCATGTGGCTTTATTATACACTCGTGGAGGAGGTTCCAGGGCCCCAAGAGAGGGGGCCCCAGAAGTAGCCACTGTTTGAAGGGGTTGAGGACTTTTATACCCTTTGGGCCTGGCTAGGAACTTTTGGCGGGAAGAGCTGGGGATTTTAGGAGGGGCTGGAGGTATTTGTGGAATCCAGGAGCCGAAATGTTCTTATCCAGGTGGACATCTGGGTGTGGTTCCTCTCAGCAGGGCCTGGCAGTTTTGTCCTTGGCGAGTCTGGTCTCATGAGCCTTTTCTTTTTGATCTAGGGAAGGGAGGGGGCCCGCCACCAGCCTTACACTTCTCAGGTAGGACTTTGTGATTGTAGGTATTCTCATAGTGGTGACAAAGGCAGCATAAATAGGAAGTGTTCTGCTAATGTACAGGTACCACAAAGGAAAGTAAATTATAACATTCAACATATAAACTACTTAGACATCCTAAATGAAATGAACAACCATCCATTTATAGGCCCTTCTACCATGAAGCTTCCAAAATTAGGTCTCCTCTACTTGGGAGCCTTAAACAATGCCAGATTAAGATTTTCACTTGAGCTGAAGAGACATATGCAAGCTATAAACATTGCTAAATCTGAAATCTTGTCTACAATATGAAGAGAAAACCAAATATCACCATGCATTTGAGGAAACCCAAGTGCATGAAAGAGAGGTGCCAAACTCAACAAAAAGAAGAACAAACACATGATGACAGAGTTAAAACAGAAAACATAACAGATTTAAAATAAGTATAATGCATATCTTCAGAATAATACAAGCTGATATCACAACCAAAAGAAAAGATTGTGAAGATGAAATTATTAAATGTAATGAAAATGTAAAACATGTTTCCTGAAGTTAAAAAAGCAGAATCACAGGATAATTTATAGAAAGGATAGCTTCAGGGAATCAAATTCATTAACTGGGAAATATTTCAAAATTCAGGGCAAAACGATAAAAAAATGAAAAATATGAGAAAAAAGTTAAGTGACGAAGAATATAAAACTAGATGCACCTGAACCCATCCACCAAATTTTGTACAACAATAATAAAGAACAGAGGGAAGGGAAAAATACTAGAAATATAGACAAAAGTTTTATTATCTGATAAAAGACTAATATGCATTCAGATTAGAAGAGGCCATTTAAATATGAGCAATAAAGAGAGCAAAAGATTCAATTCTAGACCCACTTCTGGGGAAATCTCTGAGACATCAAAATCTTTATTACTATTATTTCAGGAAGACATTCCAGGAAAAATTAAAACTCTTTTCATATCCTTCACACATGAACCTTCTGATAGGGAATCAGAATATTTTTGCCATATGGTACAATTACACTTGAATTCCAGTTGACATAATAAAAAGTAATCCACAAATTTATTTAACAATTTTGAGGTACTGGGGTCCTTATTTCCCCACTCTGATTCACTGCTCCACTATTCCTTTTAGTGTTCTGGGAATTTATAATCAGGAATCTATTATTTCTGCTTGAAGGGTTATTTTCACTTTTTCATTCGACAGGCTCCCTCTGCATTAGAAAATGGGGGGGGGTAATTTTTCCATTAACTTCCCATATGAACAATAAAATTGTTTTGTGAATCACCTTAAATTCCCCTAACCCACCTTCACCTCACTTTTGGCATACAGGTAAGTCTTATGCCTACTCCCCCACCACTGAAATGGAAGGTAAATTATAAGTATTGTTTATTTTGCTCCTACAAGGAGTCCTGACAGATGTAGCAATACTGGAAGAATCTGCCATATTTCAGATCTCTATTCTGTCATTGAGTGGCATGTTGCCAGATAATTTATTGCCTACAACACGTGTATAAGTTTAGCTGCACACAGAGTGAGCTTCTCTGGTATCTTACCTCCCTTGTGCTTCCCCAAAAAGAAAATAATGGGCAGCTTAGTTTCTTGCCAAAGATTATGAAATCAGGGAAAGACAACTGTGATGGTTAATTTTAGGTGTCAACTTGCTGGGACTAAGAAATACCTAGAGAACTGATAATACATTATTTTGGGTGTGTCTTTGAGGGTGTTTCAGGGGAGACTGGCATGTGAGTCTGAGTGGACTAGGTGGGGAAGATCTGGTCTCAATGTGGTTGTGCACCATCCATTTGGCTGGGTGGCTGACCAGATAGAACAAAAACAGAGGAAAAGATTAATATGCTTCTCTTTCTCTCCTGAAGCTGGAATGCTGTCTTCTTTTTGCTCTTGGAAATCCGAACTTCAGGCTCTCTGGGCTTGGGACTCCACAAATTACACTAGTGACCACAGGTTCGTAGACCTTTGGCCTCAGACTGAGAATTACACCAGCAGCTTCTTTGTTCTGAGGCTTTTGGACGTGGACTGAGCTACACTACGGGCATCCCAAGGTCTCCAGCTTGCAGATGACCTGTCTTGGGACTTCTCAGCCTCCAGAATCGCATAACCCAATTCCCCTAATAATCCCCTCTCGTATCTATATCTACAAATAGATAGATATTCTATTTGTTCTATCTGTCTGAAGAACTGTGACTAATACAACAATGGTTAAATACTCACAGAACTATAGGCATGCACTAACAGTTCTCCTCATTGTCCATAAAATTTCCTCTATTCAGGGGTAATTCCATAAAATAATTAGGGAAATTTAGATACTATTCTCTACTAGGGTACTTAATTGTGAATGATAAGGGCAAATTCTGCCCTTCTACATTCTGGAGAGCTACATACTTCCCAGAGAAAATAACACTTGATCATGTTGATTTCGAGCACTGAAACTATATAGTGAATAGTGCTTCACCCAGAATGACACAATGGCAAATACCTTATGGTCCCTGGTGAAATAAGCCTATGCATAGGAGGTGCAGTGAGCATTGTGACAAGTATATTATCTAAACTCTAAAGTTCATGATGTAGTGGATTAAATGTGTGCACTCTAATTCCAGGTACTTTCATTTCTTAAAAGCCTCCAGAAATTTGATCTGAATATTTTTTGCAATTATACATTCAAACCACTGGGCCCAGATTAGTTCTAAAGTCTTTCTCACCAAGTGAGTAGAGTCATCAGATAACATTCTCCAATACAGACAGCAGTATGTTAGTGACAATATCAATGTTTTCTGTGATATTAGCACTAAGCACTGAAGTACTTAGCAGAACTTACAGTAGCAAATTCAGAACTACTCTAGTTATGCAATAATAGTTTTAGAAACATCTCTGATTCTTTTAGCAAGGAGTTATTGGCTCTTTCCCTTTTCATTCTGTCTCAGCTAGGAACTAGTCTGATGTTTCCTTCTCTACTCTTCCAAACTGACTGAAGTAGTTGTAATTTCCCTGGTAGCAAGTGTTTTTGGTAGCAAGTGTTTTATGGCTACCATGAATGTTATCACAGAAATATCTCTCAAAAATTGATTTCCAATGCCTGAGGAGTATATTTTACCAAATAGTGTCCCAAATGTGTCCTTTCCTTTTAGAAAACATAGTATATTGGCTGGGCACAGTGGCTCACGCCTGTAATCCTAGCACTCTGGGAGGCTGAGGCGGGAGGATCGTGTGAGGTCAGGAGTTTGAAACCAGCCAGAGCAAGAGCAAGGCCCCCGTCTCTACTAAAAATAGAAACAAATTAATTAGCCAACTAAAAATATATAGAAAAAATTAGCCGGGAATGGTGGCGCATGCCTGTAGTCCCAGCTACTCGGGAGGCTGAGGCAGAAGGATTGCTTGAGCCCAGGAGTTTGAGGTTGCTGTGAGCTAGGCTGACACCACAGCACTCTAGCCTGGGGAAACAGAGTGAGACTCTGTCTCAAAAAAAAAAAAAAGAAAGAAAAAGAAAACATAGTATATTAATTAATTGCAATGTATGCTGCAAGTAATAAAATGCATCTATGTCTCTTTGATGCTCAATCCGATGTGTAAAAAGTATAGATTTTCAGACAGTGTAGCCATCCATTGCTGTCACATGGCATTTTATTTGTTGCTAGTAACTTTTACATAAGTGGACTATTGCCATTCTCTACTCCAAAAGGCATCCTCAAACTTAGCGGTGCTGATAATTTTAGTTCAAGAATTCACATTCCACAGGACAGAATTACACTCTTTAGAAGAATTTTGACTAGTGACTTAAATTCTCTTTAATTTGAAAAGGCACAGTCTGTAGATAATGAAGGACTGGGTGTAATTAGAATTTATGACAGTACTCCACAGTGCTCTTATGTGCCATGTCAGATTCTTTTGATTTTACCTATCTCTGCAGCCTTTGACCAGTGGTTTCAAATCCTGCTCTAATATCCAAACCATCTATTACCGAAATTGTCAACTTTGTATAATATATGCAGGTACAACCCAACATGATCTCACCTCATTCCTTTACAGTGTGCCTTTGACCTTCTACCTGGAACTTTCCCGTTGCCATTAAGGTGTAAGATAAAAGAAAAAAAGTAACCAGTAATGTGGGGGAGTTGAAACTTTAATTTTAATACTAAATGGGATTTGAAGCCAGCGAGTAAATTTTCACTATTTTTCCCTCCAGCCAGCTTTCCTGGAACTCAGTTGTTCACAGGACTTTTCATAAGACAGTTCACTGAAAAAAAAAAAAAATTTTTTTTTTTGAGACAGAGTCTTGCTTTGTTGCCCAGGCTAGAGTGAGTGCCGTGGCGTCAGCCTAGCTCACAGCAACCTCAAACTCCTGGGCTCAAGCGATCCTGCTGCTTCAGCCTCCTGAGTAGCTGGAACTACATACATGCGCCACCATGCCTGGCTAATTTTTTTTATATATATTAGTTGGCCAATTAATTTCTTTCTATTTATAGTAGAGACGGGGGGGTCTCACTCTTGCTCAGGCTGGTTTCGAACTCCTGACCTCTAGCAATCCGCCCGACTCGGCCTCCCAGAGTGCTCACAGGTGTGAGCCACTGCGCCCAGCCAGTTCACTGAAATTGAATAACCAGTTACACCTGATGCCAAGTGGAAGCCAGCTTGGTAATCCTTATATTGCCTCTTCCTCCTAACTCAGTCTTCATTTACCTCACTCTTGCTTATGTAGGATTGCACTCCATAATAAACTAGTTGCACATAAGGTTTCTCTCAGGCTTTGCTTTTTGGAGAATCCAGACTGATAGTTGGTATCAGGAAGGATGCTGGAAACACACTTATCCTGTCTGTTTTGGGTGGATTTGGGGAGTTGCATTAGTCACCAAATTAATGTCAATAGGGATGCCATTTTTGGGAACAGATGAGGGGGTGATAACCCATGTCATATAATGGCATCACAATCAAAAAGAGTTTTTTAAACCTCTGGTTAATTGAAATGAAATGTAGGTTGATGCTGAGATTTTGGAACATATAGTTGCGTATAGCATTTGAAATGTATGAAGCCAAGAGCTAATTTAGAATGATTGTGGAGTAGGCTGGCTTCTGTTACTAGCATTGAAAGCTTAGGGAAAATGAGATAAAAATTTTAGAGAAGCCAACTGACAATGCGTGGCATCCTATAAAAGCCAAAGGGCCTCATATTCCCAAGAGCTGCAAGGCAGATAGGCCCAGATTTTCTTATTAATATAAACAACCTGTTACAGACACACACACACACACACACACACACACACACACACAAACACTCTCTTGTATAACACACTATAAAAAACATAATAAGCACTGACCGAATATTTGATAGTTTTAAGGAATTATTCATTTTTGGTGTTATAAGGATACTTTGGTTATATTTTAAAATAGCATATTTTTTGTTGTTGTTAGCTAAAAAGAAATTAACGAGATTTGTACTTTGGAAAAATGAGAGTTTTGTTTTTTATAAAGGGTAGCAACCTATTGGGCGGTCATTCCAACAGGTTCAGAAGCAGAGCCATGGCCACAAACCAGGCACATGTGCTTCAAAGAAGAGACAAAATGGAACAGGATTTTGTGCTGAGCTAGGTGGTGAAATATATATATTCAACAAACTGTAGGAGTAGTCATGAATATTTATGAAGGGAAATCATATACATGTAATTGTGTTTTATCTCTCCCATCCCATGATGGCTGGGAACTCAATTTTAAGGTGTTTCTGGATTCCCCTTGGCCAAGAGGGGTTCATTCAGTTAGCAGAGGGCTTAGGATTTTTTTTAGTTCACAGTCCCCCACTTTGGCCATGATATACCAGAAGCCATAGTGCTGGCCAACTTTATTTTGTTCCATCATTGATGGAGTGGAGTGGCTATTTGCCCTAGGTCCATCTAGATCCTCAATGGGACCACGATGGCTGAGGAGAGGTGTAGAGCCATAAAAGCTTACAGCCAATCAAACATTTTGGGCCAGATGGGCATGAGGGTAGACAAGCACTCATTAATCCCTTAAAACCTTTTAAGCAATACAGTTGAAAAACAAAAGCGAAAAACAAAGTTATAAAATTAACTTATCTAGGTCAGGTGCGGTGGCTCACGCCTGTAATCCTAGCACTCTGGGAGGCCGAGGCAAGCGCATCGCTCAAGGTCAGGAGTTTGTAAACTAGCCTGAGCAAGAGCGAGACCCCATCTCTACTTATTAATTGGCCAACTAAAAACATATGTAGAAAAAATTAGCCAGACATGGTGGCGCGTGCCTGTAGTCCCAGCTACTTGGGAGGCTGAGGCAGGAATCGCTTGAGCCCAGGAGTTGGAGGTTGCTGTGAGCTAGGCTGATGCCATGGCACTCTAGCCCAGGCAACAGAGTGAGACTCTGTCTCTAAATAAATAAATAATAAAATAAAAAATTAACTTATCTATCAGTATCAAATTACTATAGTCTTAGTTTTAGTTAGACTTGTAGCAATTAGCTATATAAACATAAGCATTTTGTTAAGACCATTTTATCCCTCAAATGGCCCCTACAATCTTATGCACCTACTTCTTCTGTGACAGTCCCTACACATAGGGGAAGGAAGGTCTGTCTGTATAGTAACAGGGAATTGGGAATGGAAATAAACCAAGCCCAGTGGGGTTTTAGATGAGGAAGATTTGTAGGCTTTGTTGAATCATCTCTAGTCCTCAGGATATAAAGACTCTGGTTCTCTGATGAGTCTGGGAGTAAAATGAGAGATAAATAACATTAATAATTTGACAATTAAAGAAGAAGAATTTGGGTGTCAACATGAAAAAAGGAATCTATTTCTTTTTGTTAGTGAAATAAAAATGTCATAAAGAAAATTATAACCTTTTTTTTTCTTTTGTTGTCAAGAAATAACCAGGATTTAGTACAAACTTTGGACAAATAATCAAAAATTTAAAAACAAAAGGACAAGGCTGCAATTTAATAATGGGTCTTTTCCTTTTTGAGACATAATTTTCTCTGTCTAGTTTCTCATTTTAATAAAGACAAATTATAGTAAGAGCAACTTGTTTATAAAATAAATTTTAGTCTTATTATACTTGATTGATTTGATTTTGCATATAGTACACACAGTAAGAATAGCCATTGTCCATAGGCTTTCTTTCTTTAAAATGGCTTTGCTGGAAACCTTTATTTTAAGGAATTTCAGGTTACTTAAAGTTCTCATGGGTCAAGCCAAGAATTTAATTGCCTGTAGATACCTGTATGAATTGGTAAATTCTTCCTTTTTGAAGTCACAAAGTAACTTGAGATTCCTGGACCTGTCAGAAAATGACATTCTTTACTTACCACAGATCAGAAAATGTTATAGATGAGGCATCAGGCCAGTATTTTTTTTCAGAGGGCTTTTATTTGCCTTATAAAGTCAACTTGATTCTTCAAAGCAGTCTGGGCATATTTGAAAATATGCCATTCCGGTCAAATCGTTGGTAAAATAATCAATATCTCTAATTCTGCCCTATTATAAAAGAAAAACAGATTCTTATTGAATTTATGCAAATAACTATATTGCATAAAATAAGAATACTTAGGAATAGTTTCCAAATTTTGTAGAAGTAGAGACAAAAATAAATATTTCAAATTGTTTATAAAATATACTTTTACCAATTTGTTGTAAGCTATAAAAAGCTCATAAGAAGGAAAATTTTTTTCTTGTCTTCTAGAAAACAAAACATAAAAGGATTAGTCATGTTTTACAAGTGGTTAAAAAAATTAGTTCAGTCTCGTGTAATTAATTCTTGTCTTGCTTGAGATTGGGTTAGCAAATCTCAGGAATGCATCCGTTTTTTATTAAAGTAAGCCAGTTTCTTTAGAGTCCAGAGGGCATCTAGTTGAGGGGTCTAGATTTTAAACTCAAAGCATCTTAGTTAAGGTGGAAGTAGCTTTCATATAGAAAAGCAAATATTAATATTTGGCACAGTTTATCCCAGAGTTTGTACATCACAAGGTGTGCTTGTAAGACCTCAGGAAAAGGTGGTGACAATTTCATTTGTAGGGCAGAGGAAGGGCAGAGGAATTTGTAGGGCAGAGGAAGGGCAGAGGAATTTTTCCAATTGTCAGGAATTTACTTGGGTAGGGCAATGAGCTAACCGCAAACTTTTGCTTCAGGTCATTGCTTGCTTGCTACACCGCTGTAGGGGGAATTATGGGATGAGGTCATTGAAGCACAGGTGACTGGCCCATCAGGCAATAGAGGGCAAGCAACCCGCCAATTATTTCAAAAGGCAATAGTGGGCAACCAATCATTTTAAAGGTCAACGCATGATCCACATGTGATCAGCTTGTGCGCAGCTTGTGCACCATGGGGATAAAAGGCATGCCATTGTTCTGGTCGGGGTCCTTGCCTGCGAGAGTGGCCACTGCGTTGGTGCTCTAGGGCTTGGACCCTGGCTAGCCAGAAAATAAACTTCTTCTTGTGTGATTGCATCCTCAATGTCTCTGCTTTTCTGTCGGGCCCTAACACATTGAGTCTAAATCAGAAAAATGGAAGAACAGTTTGAAAACATTATTTGGAGATATTTGGAGACCTGTAGCCGGAAAAGAATTTAGGACTTAGTCTTGGCCGCAAGGTGGCTCATGCCTGTAATCCTAGCACTCTGGGAGGCCGAGGCGGGTGGATCCTTTGAGACCCCATCTCTACTAAAAATAGAAAGAAATTAACTGGACAACTAAAAATATATAGCAAAAAACATTAGGCAGGCATGGTGGCACAGAATTTTAGGAATCTCATACAATTTTGGAACACATAGTGTTCCAGCAGGTGTGAACAGCTCTTGGCCGAAGAAAAACCAGAGCGGCATACGGAGAGTTGGAGAGTCAGCTTTATTTCGCTGGCGGGATCAGAGAGGCATGTCTGCCACCAAACTCTGAGCGCCCTTTTTTCGTTTTCTTTTAGTTTTATACCTTTTTGGGGGTTACAGTTAACCAATGGCAAGTTTTCACAAAAGTCACCTCATTTACATAGTAGTCAGCCAATCAGAAGTATGTTCCAAAAGTTATTTCATTTACATGGTAATCAACCAATCAGAAGTATGTCCCCAAATCACCTCAGCAGCTGTGAGTATCAGTAACTGCTCAATTTAGGAGCGGGATAAGCAAAACAGGTGGGTTTTGGTGGAACACCCTGACAATAGTAATAACATGTTTACATATTAATAAATACAATCCAAAGAAAGTTAAACACCATTTCATATTTGACAATGCTTCTTTTATAGTTTTTAATATACTGAATAAGTCAAATGTGTTTCTTTTAGATTTTCAGTGGCCCTGATATTTAGAAAGCTAGTTTGAGGTCAAAAAGACAAATTAAAAATTTTGATTTTGGAAAGTTGGTCAAATGTCAAAGATTTAAAACACTTTTGTCTTAGAACACTTATTGTCATAAAACAGGATTATAACCTACTATAAAACAATCATTAGTTTAGTGAAAATGATAATTCAAAAGATTTTAAAAAGCGAAAAATTTAATTTTATATTTTTTTCCAAAAAATATCCATTTTTTCATATTTTGTATATAGAATTGTTTCTCTAGTTGTTTTAATTACATATATTACTTATAATGTTAATGTTGGGCCGTAGAAATGTACAGCCCGTTTGGGAGAGAGACGACCACCCAAAAAGACTCAGAGTCCAGAGGCTTGATGCAAGAGAGCAAGAGGATTTATTTTCCAGCACAGCGCAGGGGCTAGCAGCATCACCGAGATGAGGAAGCTGCCGTGCCGAAGCTCTCAAGCTTAGGGCTTTTATGGGGCGAGACCACACGCAGGTGGCTGGGAAGTTTAGGGTGGGGAAATTCCAGTAGCTCCATCTTGCACAACCAGTTGCATGACCACTACCCAATTCCGAGAACTTGCAACCGACACTTACGGGGAAAAAAGAAAAAAAGAAAGAAAAAGGGAGGGGTAGGGGTCTTAATTACCTAAGAGCAAGCATAGTTACAGAAGCGAAAAGCTGGTTAGGCTAGTTTGGGCCTTTAGGCTAGTTTGGGCCTTTCATTAACTCTTAGTAACCCTTATTTTTGATGAAAAATCTAGGAAGTCAGAGTAACTTCGAGCTGTTATCATTTCCCGATTTTTATTAGCATATCTAAATACTTTTAGTTTTCTATATTATATAATAATAAGACGTCAAAGTTTACAAACTCAAACCTATGTGCTACAATTAATGTTTTAGAATTCTAACTTATAAATAACTCAGATGTACTGTGATCATCTTCTTTAATTCAACATAATATGACTTTAAGATTTTAAATTACTGAAAATAATTTTGAAATGATAACACAGATATCATCTCCAAGTCCTCCTCAGTCACCTTAGGTCTTAAGTAGCCAAGTGGCATCCAAAATGGATACGAAAGGCAGAGCCTGTCAGTGTCTTCAATTTAGTATTGTTGAAGACAAAAGACAAGATGCCTTGAGAATCCAACCTCCCCTAGAATAGCCAGAAAGTAAAGCTGGGGAAGGGACGAAAGAGGCTTATCAGGCTTCGTTGTATCTTGTAGCTGTAACGTGTCTCCAAGTCTCACCATGGCTACTGTAAGGCTGGTGGTGGGCCCCCTCCCTTCCCTAGATCAAAAAAGAAAAGGCTCAAGAGACCAGACCCACCAAGGACAAAACTGCCAGGCCCTGCTGAGAGGAACCACACCCAGATGTCCAGCTGGATAAAAACTTTCAGCTCCTGGATTCCACAAATACCTCCAGCCCCTCCTAAAATCCCGCCAAAAGTCCCTAGCCAGGCTCAAAGTGTATAAAAGGCCTCAACCCCTTCAAACAGTGGCGACTTCTGGGGCCCCAAGGCCCCCCTCTCTTGGGGCCCCAGAACCTCATCCACCAGTGTATAATAAAGCCACATGGTTTGGCCCCTATTCTTTCTGTCTGGTCTTTTCACCGCCACCGAAAAACCTTACAGCTACCTCTCCAGACACCAGAATCTAGAAGCTCAAAACTAAAGATATAAGTTCGGCATTGAGAATTGAATAAGGAAAAAAAAAATATATATATATATATGTATATATATGTATATATATATGTATATATATATATATATATATATATATATATATATATATTTACGTGTTTGAGCCGTTTATATACAAAAAGCCTTGAGTCTTTTCTACCTCTCCTACCTGGAAGAAGACAGGAAATCAAAAGTCATTTATGGCTGGAAAAGCAGAAAAACTGGTTTGGGGAGAGGGAGCGGAAAAAAGGCTTGACTAGTTACCAAATGGTGGTCTTGTTATGCAAATGAAGCCCTAAGGGTACCAGCCATCAGAGAGAATAGATGGCAAAGGTTTCTTTTCAGACCTTTAAAAGTGGAGACTCTTAATTTTGTTTTTTTCTTTTTAGAACAGGAAAAGATAGTTCTGGCTGTATATATACATACATATTTTTGTCTCATAAAAGACAGTTTTGTAGCAGTTATTTTAAAATATGTTAAAGAAATATACCTTGGGGTAAAATATTCCTAATCTTTCTGAAGCTAAAAGTTTACATATTAAAAGCCAAACTGACAGTTCTGTAGAAATTTGGGTTAGAGGTTTTTAGAGATAGACAAACAAGTGAGAAAAAAACAAATTGGGATAATGAGGGGAAAAAATCAAAATTTAAACATATCACCTCATATTTCTTTGGTTAATTTCTTAGTTCTGTCAATGGAAAAGAAGCCAAACTCTGTAAAATAATTTAAACAGGTTTATTCTTAGCCAAATTTGAGGATCATCGCCCAGAGGCACACCCAAGAAGCCTTGAGCAAATGGACTTACTGTGGTTGGGTTACAATTTGGTATTATACATTTCAGGGAGACAGGGGTTACACATGAACTCATAAATCAGTACATGAAAGGTGCACATTGGTTTGGCCCAAAAAGGTGGGACATCTCAAAAGGGGGGGGGGGGCTATTTACAGATTATAAGTGGGTTTAAAGACTCTGATTTGTAATTGGCTAAAGAAGTGAAGCTTTGTCTAAAGACTTGGAATGCTTTAAATTAAGATAAGGAAGTCTGCTAATCACAGATAAGTCACCAGATACATGCTCAAATTCTAGGGATCTTTTAAGTAAATGAAGGTCCTGCAGGTATGGTTCTTGCAAGCTCTGTCTTGCATAGCCTTAGGCCTATTAATGAGTTACAAAGGATATCTCCCAGAAAGGAGGATGGCATGATGTGGTCTGTCTGACCTCCCTTCTTCTTATAGCCAGTAACTCAGTTTTACGGTATCCCCTTGGCCAAGAGGAGGTCTATTCAGTCAGCTGCTGGTGGGTGAGGACATGATGCTTAAGATTTTATTTTAGTTCACAGTTCTGTGAATAAATCAGTATAGTTAGGCAGGGTGCTGCATCTCAGGAGCTAGTACCATAGGAGCTTTTTAAACAGAAGAAAAAAAACTTTTTATACAATTTTTAAAAACTAGTTGGGAAGAAAAAACAATTGTTTAGAAGCAGAGATGGAAAGAGAAGTAAGAAAGAAGAAAAGACTTGACTCTAAATATTTCACTTGCACTGTTTTGTTTTTTTTTTTGGAGTGTCTTTAACTTTAAATCACTCTCTTTAAGGGAGACTATAAGAGAAGTTTGATTCCATTTGGAAAACTTGAAATACATTATTTTCATTGTTTGGGAAGGTTTGATAGCCTCTTTGTTTTAACTGAGTGTTCAGATACACAAGAGGTCTCTTAAGATTTTATTGTGCCAAACAAAGCTTTAAATCATTTTAGGTTAGATTTCAAATATTTATAAGAATTTGTTCATAGTTTTTTAAGCATATTAGTCATTAGCGTCTCTGGTGACAATGGATCAGAGACCATTTCCTTGGAACTAAAGTTTTTATAACTGCACTCACCTTCATAAGAGTGTCCTCCCCAAGTGCTAAAATGTGAGCATTCTCACAAACTCTTATGGACCAACTGAATCCAACTAGGTCCCCCTACAAAAACATTTCCTCTGGGGTCTGGAATGGAGAATATCAAGAAAAGCTGGATTGCCTTCCCCCATACTCTGGGCTAAGGAAACATTTCCTCTGGGGTCTGTAATGGAGGGAACCAGAGCTGGAGAGAGATGAAGGGAAAGGGTGGAGAGAAATGAAGTTTTCGAGATCTTTGCCCTAAAAGTGAGAGACCTTGGATCCAGGGGAGCTTATCTGAGTTTCTCTCAGTGAGATTAGGGAGACTACTAAGCTATCAATGGGCTCATGCAGATGGTGTGTTGACCTCAGATCACACTGGAGGAAACCAGGGGTCTCTCTGGGTCCTTTTGTGGTTCCCATTAAAAAAAAAAAAATAACAAGGTTTATGATTTGGGAAAAGGAGAGCAAAATTCAGAATTGCAAAAATGTGGAATCAACCAAAGTGCCCATCAATACATGAATGGATTAATAAAATGTGGTATATGTATACCATGGAGTACTACTCAGCCATAAAAAATGGTGAACTAATACCTTTTGTAACTACCTGGATAGAACTAGAGATCATTCTTCTATGTGAAGTATCACAGGAATGGAAAACAAATACCGCACACACTCACTATTAAATTGGAACTAATCGATCAACACTTATGTGCACATATAGAAATAAAACTCAACAGAAATCAAACAGGGGGGAAGGGGAGGAGGGAATGGACAAATTCACACCTAATGTGTACAATGCACACTATCTGGGTGATGGGCACATTTACAACTTTGACTCAATTTGTACAAAAGCATTCCATGTAACCAAAACTTTTGTACCCAGTAATAATCTGAAATGAAAAGATATAATAAATCAAGAAAGCAAGATTCATTATGCATTGATAATTGTTAAATCTGGGAGATGGGTGCATGATCTTCATTTTATTATTACATTTCTCTTTATAAATATTTGAAAAGTTCAGAAAATCAGGCCAAGATTTGATTGTAAATGTAGCAGAGCTACAAAAAAAGATGGACTAGGTAGCATTGACAATACCCTATGACAAAATTAAGACTCTGATAAAAAAAAAATGTGGGGTCCTGAAATCTGGAGTAGAGGGGATCATATAGTGGATGATCCCCTGAGATCCTAAATTGAACTAATATCTTTTGTAACTGGATAGAACTGGAGACTATTCTTCTATGTGAAGTATCACAGGAATGGGAAAACAAACACCGCACACACTCACTATTAAATTGGAACTAATCGATCAACACTTATGTGCACATATAGAAATAAAACTCAACAGAAATCAAACAGGGGGGAGGGTGATACTAGCTCCTGAGGTAGTATCTAATTAGCTCCTAAAGGTATTAGCCTGAGAATGTTATACTCAAAAATTTTTCTAAAACGTCCAGGCCAGCAGAAGCAATCTCTTCTATTCATATATATATACCTAAAATAATTGAAATTGAAGACAGATATTTGTATACCAATGTTCACACCAGCCTTATTCACAATAGCAAAAAAGTAGAAAATAACCAAATGTCCATCAAGGTATATATAGATATATAAATTGTGGTACAAACATGCAGTGGAATTATTCATCCTTAAGAAAGAATGAAATTCTGATGCATGCTACAACATGGATGAACCTTGAAAACATTATACTGAGTAAAATAAACTAATGCAAACGGCCAAATATTGTTTGATTCAACTTATGCAAAGGATGAGAATAGTCAAATAAATAAAGACAGAAAGTAGAATAGTAGTTACCAGAGCCTGGAGGGGAGAGAGGAATGGAGAGTTATTGTTGAATAAGTTTCAATTTGGGATGATGAAAATTTCTGAAGATGGATGTTGATTATGGTTGTCAACAATATCAATGTACTTTAATGCCATTGAACTGTACATGAAAAATGATTAAAATGGTACATTTTATATTATGTTTATTTTGCAACAAAAAATAATCAATTTTTATCATTTATGTTTTGTGTTATATCTTAAGAAATGTTTGCATAGCCCAAAGATACAAAGATATTTTCCCATCGTTACTTTTAGAAGTTTTATAGTTTTATCTACTATGTCAATGTACATGATCCATTTCAAGTTATTATAAAGTGCAAGGTAAGGGTCAAAGTTTATTATTATTTTTCCATATGATTATCCAGTTGTGCCAGAACCATTTGTTGAAAAGATGGTCCTTTACACATTGAAACACATGGCACATTAGGTGAAAATCAGTTGGACATGTCCTATTCCACTGATTTATGTGTCTATCCTTATGCTAATACCATGCTGTTTTAATTGCACTTCAGATAGTTACATAATTCCAACTTAGTTATTTTTCAAATGATTTAGCTATTTGAATTTCTTTATAAATTTATAGTTCTATATAAATTATACAATCAGCTTTTCAATTCCTACAAAGATCCTGCTTGCTGTGACTTTTATTGGAATTGCATTGAATCTATAGATGAATTTGTATAGGATCAACATATTAACAAGATTGCATCTTCAAATCTATGAGTATGGTACATTCTCCAATTATTTTGTTTTTGTTTTAATTGTCTCTAAGTAAATGTGTAGGGTTTTTTTAATTAATAAACTTCATTTTGCAGAGCAGTTTTAGGTTCACAATAAAATTGAGGGGAAAGTACAAAGATTTCCCATATATCCACTCCCTCCACAAAAACTCCCCTACTATCAACATCGTGCACCACAGTGGTTCATTTGCGACAACCAATGAACCTACATTGACACATCATCATCACCCAAAGTCCATAGTTTACATTAGGGTTGACTCTTGAAGGTGTACATTCTATGGGTTTCGATAAGTGTACCATGTATATCCATTATCTATAAATATATAAAGTATATATGCATTTTGATACATGTGTAGCCACCATTATAGTATCATGTAGAATAGTTTCATCCTCCAAAAAATCTTCTGTGCTCTACCTGTTCATCTCTCCCTCTCCCCAAACCTTGGCAACCACTGATCCTTTTACTGTCTTCATAGTTTTTTGCCCTTACCAGAATGTCATATAGTTGGAATCATACAATATGTATAGCTTTTTTAGATTGGCTCTTTCACTTAGTAATATGCATTTAACTTTCCTCATGTCTTTCATGACTCAATAACTCATTTCTTTTTAATGTAGAAGTCTTACACCTATGTTTCTAGACTTTACCTAAGAGTTACATGTTTTGGATACAATTTTAAATTTTCAAATTTTCATTGTTGGTTTATAAAGATGCAATTTATGCTTGCATATATATTGACCTTATATCCTACAACCTTGTTTAACTTACTTGTCAATTGTAATAACTTTGAAAACTCCTTAGCATTTTCTAAATGCACAACCACTTTGTATACATTTAAGACAATTTTATTTCTTCATTTCTAATATCTGCCTTTTCTTGCTTTTCTGTTCACACTAACTAGCTATATCCTTCATTAAATTGTTGACTAGAAGTTGTGCTTTATTACTCATTTTATGCATAAAAATTTGGTATTTCACAAATAATACTAGTGTGAGATTTTTCATAGAGGTATTTTTAAAAATTTATCAGGTTGAGGAAGTTCTCTTAGGAACTTCCTCATTTTCTGAAGACTTTTTATGAATAGATATTGAAATTTGTCAAAGAATTTTTCTAGCACATATTGAGATGACACTACAGTTTACAGCAAAGGAGCTAGCAGTTATGTTCTGACATGCCTGACCCACTGCAACCTAGTGAGCAGAGTAGTAAAAAAGGAGTGAAAAGGGATGGGGAAAATAAGAACTAGAAAAGAAGATGGTAGTAGAGGGTACTGTGATGTCAATCAAGGGGTGGAAGAATTTGAAGAACAGGAGGATGACTTCAGAGATATCAAATTTCAAGTTAGGAAACTTGGAGGCAAAACTCAAATTGGGTGCCCTAGATATATAAATGATATAAAGGAAGATTTAAAAATATGAAATGGAGAAAAAAGTAGGTCACTTGCAGGTGCATTGGAGTCACAGAATCTTAGATTTTGAAAGCACTTCTTTGTGATTTATCTAATTTATTGACCCATTATATGTTTGAAAGTTTTATGAACACCACTAGTGATGGAAATTCCCTTCTAGATTATGTTTTTTCACATATTAAATATCCATATTGCTACTACTTATTAGGCATTATTCTACATTTTGTTACCAAGTAGAATTCACTTGATAGCCTTCTATATTTAGAAACAAGTATCTATTAATGCCATATATATTAGAGGTTCTATAATATTATTCCATATGTAAAAGGAAGCTATTGCTAAAACTGAAGTAGAGAATATAAAGACTTGATATAGAGCTACTTTGAGAACACTAAAGAATAAAGAGGTAAAATGAGTTGAGAAATGGCGACAAGAAAGAGTAAAAAAATAAAGATAAATTACCTAAACATAATGATGTTGGCACATTATCCAGAATAAGGAAGACAAAACAAACAACAAAAAAGAAATTTCTCCTCCCTCACCTCTTCCTTCTCTTCCTCCTCCTCTTCCTCCTCCTCCTCCTCCTTCTTCTTCTTTTTCTTATCATCATCATCATCATCATCATCATCACTACTACCATTGTTGCTGCTATTGTTGCTGTTGTAGAATCTTTTAATCTCAGAGTTCTGGGAAACAATCAGGTGAGCTATCCAGAAAGTGACTAGAAATGTGAGTTTTGCCCATCTTCACTTAATTACCAAGGATGACTGCAATTCTTGGGCAGGTTTATTTAGTACTATTGTTTCTACATCTCTGAAATATGAGTAATAACACTTACTTAATAGGGTGGTTATAAGAATGAAGTAAATTAACATGCAAAAAGTGCAAAGGACAGTACTTAAGAACAGCACTTTGATTATAGTAAATGTTCAATAAATGGCCACTATTATCACAAAAAGTTTTTATTACTGTAGTGACCAAAATAATAAATGTATGTATTATAAATATAATTATGATATAATATACCATTTATATTAGGGAAATACATGCATTTAAAATTATGTTGAAGCATTAGTAAAATTATAGATTCATATCAAATTTCCTTGTTACTTGTGATGCAAAATGGATTCTTTTTTACAATCACGAGTGTTCAGCACAATGATTGGATAAAGATGAAGTGCTGAAACATAGTCCAAAACCAAATATTCATCAAAAAAAGCTAATGGTGTCTGTTTGGTGGTCCAGCACTGGTATTATCCATTATGGCTTCATGAAACCTGGTCAGTTGGTTACAGTGGATGTCTACTGCAACTAATTGGATGAAATGATGAGGATACTTGGGATTAAGCTGGCGGGATCGGTTAATAGAGACAGGCTAATCCTCTTGCAAGACAATGCTTGACAATGTGATGCAGAAACAACGCTGAGCAAACTATAGAAGCTGGTCTTGGAAACTCTCTGTCATCCACTGTATTCACCAGAACTTGCACCAACTGACAACCACTTCTTCCAGGCATTGGACCATTTCTTGCAAGGAAAAAAATATTCAATTCTCAACAAGCTGTGGAAAACATCTTTTGAAATTTAATTGCCACTCAATTTCCAGAGTTCTTCCCTGCTGAAATAAACAAGCTACTGTTAAGATGGCAAAACTGTGTTCATTGTTTAGGTGCATACTTTGATTAATTGTACTGCTTCTTGTTTGAGCTACAATAAACTACACTTTTGATTTCAAATCAGGCATTTCATATTTAATGACCTTAAAGTTGTCAAACTGATAGAGAAGCAGAACCGGCAAAATCCCTGTATTGAGAGCTGGACGATAAGTGTATGGAGAACTCTAAGAGTAAATGTATTGTATTTTCAACATTTTAAGAATCTTTTCAGTAAATATTGAGTTTATATGATTATATTATTCTATCTATTCTATTCTATTTACCTATTCTATCTATAATAATATCTATTATATTATTCTATCTATTATATTATTCTATGGAATGTGGTAGGGCAGGAAGGCCTAATATGGACCTACACGATCATAGTGGAATAGAAAGAGCATAGGCTTCAGTTAAAAATCAACAGGAGGAATGAGTTCTAGTGTTCTATAGCACTGTAGGATGATTATAGTTAACAATAATACATAATCTCAAATAGGTAGAAGGAGAATATTGAATGTTCCCAACACAAAGACATGATAAATGTTTGAGAGGATGGATATGCTAATTACCTGATCTGATCACCATACACTATATGTATCAAAACATCACTATGTACCCCATGAATATGTACAATTATCATTTGTCAATTAAAAAATAAAATAAAATGATATTTTAAAAAAATCAAACAGGTTCTGGTTTAAATTTAGTTCTGCTACAAATTGGCCATATGTCCTTAGATGGTATATGCTCTCTTTCATCCTTTTTTTTTTTTCATTTGTCAAATAGAGATAGTGCCACCTACTTCACAGTTTAATGTGCATAAACATCATTAAAAGGGCTCAATAAGACCAACTGTTGGACCATATCCCCAGAATATGATTTTGAGGTCTGAGGTAGGATTTGCATTTCCAATAAGTTCTCAGTGATGAAGATGCTGCTGGACCTGGGATCATACTTTGAGAATCACTGAGCTCAAATTCTCATTTTATGAGACAGACTAAATGAGTGAGTCAATACTGAATAAGAGCTCATTGCTTACCTTCTCTCTGTCCCGTTGGTGGGTTGTACTGAGTTGCATAGTATCATCCAAGCTTCATGTCCACCCAGAACCTCAAAATATGATCTTATTGGGAAATAGGAACTTTGCAGATGCAATCAAGTGAAGATGAGATCACACTGTATTAGGGCCCTAATCCAATGACTGGTATAGTTAAAAGAAGAGGAAGTTTTGCACACACACAGAGGGAAGATGGCCATGTGAAGAGGGAGGCAGGGATTAGAGTTATGCTGCCACAAACCAAAAATACCCAGCAGCCACCAGAAGAGAGAGGCATGAAACAGATTCTCCCTCAGAGACCCCAAGAAAGAGCCCATTCTGGTGACACCTTGATTTCAGACTTCTGGTTTCCAGAGCTGTGAGAAAGTAAATGTCTGCTGTTTTAAGCCAGTAAATTTGTGGTAATTCTTTATGGAAGACCTAGGAAACTAATACAGGGAGAATAAAAACATGAAAAATAATCATATTTAACTTTGAATTCTTAGTGATCTACCAAAAGAATGGTTCGGGCAGTAAATTAGTTACAAATGTATCTACTTTGGAAAAACTATAGGAAAGTTTAAAATTAATTTTGAAAGACAACAAAGAAAATCATTCCAATTAGATTATTGTCTCTCTTTTGAAAAACAGTGAGCTAGAAATTTCTAATTTGTATAAAGAAAATATACTAGGAAGACTCTGGGTATTCCTAGTTGAATATATCTGGATAAAGTTTTGTTACTCAATTTTCTAACATGTAACATAGGTAGAGATGGAGAGCAATAGAGCAAAAACAGATGAGGCATTACAGTTGATCAATTATCCTAATTTTAATGAATTACTTTATTCATTCAGTAAACAGATTTACATAGCAACTATGTGCTAGGCACTGGGGGGATAATTCATACATAATCTCTGACTTTAAGGAAATCACAGTATGGAATCAAAGATAGAAATTATACAATTATTTTTAATATTTAGCTCTCACATATTAAAAATATTTAGTAATTTTTAATTGCTATCTTTGATTCCATATTACAATTAAAGAAACAAATGGTTAAATACTAACAGACATGAAATAAAGGAAAATACAAATGGTCATAAGAAGATATAGGAGGTAGACTTCACTTATTTAGGTGAATTCTCTTTGAAGGGATGTGGGACATGTTATCTGAAGAATGAGAATGAGAATAAATGATCTAGGAAATGGGGTAGATATACAAAGAACAAGCTCTGTAGAAAGAACAACATGGAAAAAGATCCTGAGATGGGAAAGAGTATGGTTCAAAGACTGAAGTGATGGAAGGCTAGAATAATTGTATTATGGAGAACTGGGTGGTTAATGGGGGATATTGGAGAGTGTTGATGGTGGACAGTGGCATAGAATGTGGCAGTCTCCTGTAGATCACTTTAAGGAGTTTTAAGTTTATTTAAGACATTAAATGATTTTAGAAAGGAAATAAAATGATCAGACTTGCACTTTGAAAGATCATCTTGGAAAATTATCAAAATTGTACATATTACATATTTTATTTACAAATAACCAATCATGCATTCAACAAATATCAATTGACAATCTGTGTGATAGTACTATTCGTTGTGATATATAGTCCCTTCTTACATGATGTACAATACTGTGTACACTAAATATCTAATATGGGTCTTGTATACATTTGAAGAACTATACAAAATAAACATTAACAATAAAAGCATGCTTTTTCTAGAACTCTGAACTCAACACAAGCCAGAATACTATTTCTCAAAATTTAACTTACGTATCATTAAAAAGGCTCAATAAAATAGATTGCTGGGCTTTATCCCAGAATATGATTCTGAAGTCTGAGGTGGAATTTGCATTTCTAGTAAGTTTTCAATGATGGAGATGCTGCTGGACCTAGGATCATATTCTCAATACTTTGAGAATCACTGAATTCAAATTCTAACCTCCCAATACTGCTAAAGCTCAATATTAATAAAAAATGGTTAAGATTTTCAGGAAAGTGCTCCTTGAACTATAATGTACATGCACATTGCTTATGAATATTGTTCAAATGCAGATTCTGAATCACTTAGTCTAGGGTGGGCCCCAAAGTTCTGAATTTCTCAGATGCTTCCAGATGATGTTAATTATTCTAGTCCATGACAAATCCTTTGAGTGGCAATGTCTAGGACAGACTAGTAATCTTGAAATTACCTGAAAGCTTATAAGAAATGCAAAGATTTTAGGCTCCAGTCCCCACCAAGTGAATCTGAATCTGTATTTAAACAAGATCCCAGGTGATTCCTATATACACTTGACAGTATAATAAGCACTGTTTCAAAGCACTAATTCTCAAACTTACCTGGACAATGAAATCACTTAGAGAAACGTAACAAAAAAAATGAGGTTAGGACCCACCAAGGGAATTCTTGATTTGTTTGTTATTGGGTTGAGACTGGGCATTACGGATTTTAATGCTGTTCTGGTTATTTTAATATGCATCAAATTTTGAGAATCACTTTTTAAAGATTTGCTACTTGAAGTGTAGTTTGTTGAACACCAGTGTTGGTATTATGTGGGAGCTTGCTAGAAACGCAGATTCTCGGGTTTCATTCCAGACAAACTACATCTGCTTTTTTTCCTTTGAACAAGATCCCTTGGTACATATTAAAGCTTGAGAGAGATGTTCTAATGCTATGCTGTCCAACACACCAATATGTAGCTACTAGCCACATGTGGCTAGTTCAATTTAAATTAATTAAAATTAAAAACAGTTATTCAGTCTTACTAGCCACATTTCAATTGCTCAATGGCCATATATGTGGCAAGAGGCTACCATATTGAATAATGTAGATACAGAACATGTTCATTATTGCAGAAAGTTCTCTTGGACAGTGCTGCTGAAAGTATGGGATGCTTGTATTTAAAATCGTTGGGTAAAGTTAAGTTTAAAATACAGGATGCTGAAAATAGGTTGTAGTATCTGAAATAGGTACCCATGGAAACATATATTCGTAAGTCTTTATAAAATGCACATTATAAGTAAGTAAAATTATTTCTTAAAATTCTGACCTTGCTTAGAAACCAATGATATATTTCCCATGCATTTGTCCTGCAAAATAATTATTTTTCATGAAAATATTCCATACAGGTTTATGGGAAGAGGAAACTTTTTCTGCTTTACATTCTGAAAAGGCTATTCCTTTCTAGCCCCCATTCATGCTAACCTCGTCTCTGAACCATGCTCAGACAGCTCTGCTCTTACAAGGTGCTTCAGGGAATAGGAATTTGCTCCCTCTGCTTAAGCCAGGAGGATAACTAGAAAGCTTGCTGATTTAATTTTTAAGAAAGGTCTTGACGTTTTGCCTCTATTTGCAAAAATGTCCTCAGGGGTTCAGTGACTCACCAAGCCAGCCATCATTTTCATCCCAGGTGTGCTACTGGGGGGCACTCTTTGTTAACATTCAGTAACCAATCACTGCCAGGGTCATAACTTCCAACATGCTCACATTCCTAGAGTGAAGAATGTTTGGAAGTCCTCTTTCTCTTTTAACTGTGACATCCGAAATGGGGACAATTTATTTTAAGGCACTCTTGAGCATTCTTATGTAGTATTGAGATTGACAGTAAATGATCGAATGCTGAAAAATTCCTTTACAAAGGGGGCTTTCATTCCAACCTAACACTTTGGTTTCTAATTTTCAAGTAAATCTCCTTTGTCTGGTAGTGAAACACATTGCTACTAAGAAGTGAAATTAAATAATGACATATGTGTTAGGGACTATATTTTAAATAATTTAAAAGAAGGAAATTTTCTGTCATTTTCATATTAAAAGGATTGTTGAGGCCGGTGGCTCACGCCTGTAATCCTAGCACTCTGGGACGTCGAGGCGGATGGATTGCTTGAACTCAGGAGTTTGAGACCAGCCTGAGCAAGAGTGAGACCACTGTCTCTACTAAAACTAGAAATAAATTAGCCAAAGAACTAAAAATAGAAAAAATTAGCCTGGCCTGGTAGTGCGTGCCTGTAGTCCCAGCTGCTCAATAGGCTGAGGCAGAAGGATTACTTGAGCCCAGGAATTTGAGGTTGCTGTGAGCTAGGCTGATGTCATAGCACTCTAGCCCAGGCAAGAGAGCAAGACTCAGTCTCAAAAAAAAAAAAAAAAAAAGGATTGTTGAGTTCTGATAAGAAAGTGTTAGTTGGAGAGCAAACTGAGAGAAGATGCTTTTCTAACACAATGATCACCTTTCATTGCTGTCATGTGAAATATTTATTAAACCAAACTGGGTAAGAGAAATAAGTTGGGCTTATTAAGTTTATTTATTTCTCCAAATTATAAAATATATTAAATATATGTAGACTAAATCTTAATGGAAATTTTAAAATTTTAGGTAACATTACAAAAGAATGTACAAAGGCATAATAATATTTACTGCAAGATATGCATTCACATACATTTTCATAAATTTTGCTTTGTCCACTTATAGAGCCATACATACAGAATGGAAATGAGTTATGTGTTTATACAATAGCTGTGTAGTCTCATTATACAATTTTATAAATGCTTTATAGTATGTGTATAATAATTACATAATTTATAAAATTTAAACAATGCAAATTGACAAAAGAAGTATAGATCTTGCTGAATTATTCTTGTCTTCCGTACTTAGAAAAATGCTGATTTTCACCAGGCAGGAAATTTGGAATAATGAATGTCTCAAATTTGGAATGCAATTTCCAGCTGGACTGATGCACTACTGATACCAGATTTTCCCTGAAACTCAGCTGACTCAAATATCCCTGACTATTCAATAATGTTTCCAACAGATGAGGGAAGGACTTCAAGGAAATGATCAGATTGCTTAAATATTAGTGACACATAAGATTAGTGACACATAACCTGGTTGTGGGTTCAAGCCAAAATCTATAACCTTCCAAATAGTATCTCCTATATTTCTAAAACTTAACTATTTGCTCTCATGTTCAAGGAAATGAAAGATATGTTGGCTTGTTTGACTATGTTGTGTGTTTTCAGCAGGAACTCACTGTGTATGCCTCCAAAATATGTGAAGGCAAATTTCAGAGTTATCTGGAGATCAAAATAAGCTGAAAGCTGTCTTGTCCATAGTCCCTTGGTTTTACTCTTGGTGTTTACTGTTTCTTACAGGGAAGTAGAGTGTGGCACTAAGCCAGATGCCTGTATCCCATCTCATATTCACCTAGGGAAGTTCATATATAATAAAAGTGAACCATAAAGAGAAAGTCTTTAGAAAGAGAAGTACTGTTAGAAATATTTTATGGAATGTAAATGTAGGAAAAGAGAGATGAGAGACACTGCAAGATTAATAGAGAAGCTAGAAATTTTGGACATTTAAATCATCATTACTCTATAAAAATTACCTCAGAAAAACAATACATTGTATAATTACACATTCAAACATATGTATTAGCAATGCACTGTAAATAAGGCATATTATAAATTTCATCCATTAGCTTGATATTTAGATGAATGCCTTGTGTCATATAAAGGGGCAAAGCCTTCATGCACAAATAGGGGATTGCAACTCAAATGACTATGGAGTCAGGCTAGTAATATAAAAAAGTGAAATGGGCCAGATGAGTAGTGTGTTGATATAGGGAATGTGGATAAACACAGAGAAATTAGGAACCTTGGCACATACACAGAACTGTAGGTGGTTTATCATGAATGGAACATAGAGGTGTGAGAAATATACATAAGTAGATATAAGTAGGGACACATAAGTAGACAGAAAAGCAAAGGCTAGATTTTAAGGAATATAGATACAACTCTAAGGATTTTGCATTTCATCTTTAAAGGTGCAAAATGGAAATGAAAGATTTTGGTGTATGTTTTAGAAAGATCATATTAGTAGCATTGTGTAGAATTCTTTTGTCCTCAGGAGACTGAGATTTACAGAAATCATTTGTTCAAAAGAAGAATCTAGATAATGTCACAACTGGAATTCATATTCTAACCATCAGACTCACTTCTAGTTTATCTTAGGATGCAGCTTTCTTATGTTGTGTGATATGGTGTAATTGTCTTTTTGCATTGGCAAGTGCAAAATAGAGCCAATGACTTTATTTGTATGCAAAGGAACTATCTGTATTTCACTGAAAATTCTGTAGACTTGAGTTGTATATGTGTAAATATATTTTAAACATAAATATTGTGTTTATTTTTATTGTATTGTGTATATTTATATACTTATTACTTCAATATTGATGATACAGATATAGAGCATGTAAAATTGCTCAGTTTCTCTCTGCACAAAATCATTTCAGAAGTTGACCTTCAGAATTCATTAACATCATTACTAATTGGTGCAAGTATTGACTTATGTGACCTTTACCAACAGCCTTTATTCAAATACTAAATCTAGCAGAACCATAACAGACTCTAAGATAGTTCATTTTGTGTTCAGCTTTTGTTATGGAAAATTTTAAAATATACTGCAGTAGAGAGAATAGTATAATAAACCATCATGCACCCATCACTCATCTTCAATAATTATTAATGCAAAGTCAATTTTGTTTCATTTAGACCAGTGATCCTCAAACAGGGTCAATTTTGCCCCCAAGTGGACATTCATCAATGTCTGGAGACATTTTCGGTTGACACAACTGCTGTGTGTGAAGGGTGCTACTAGCATCTAGTGAGCAAAGGCCAGTGATTTTGATTATCCTAAAATGCTCATGACAAAGAATTATCTGGCCTGAAATGTCAGTAGCAGCACTGCTGAAATATCTTGATCTAGATCCTAACCCACCTGTCCACTTTCCTGGATTACTGTTATGCAAACACCAAACATCTCATCCATAATTTTTTTGGTGTGAATCTAAAAGATAAGGAGGTCTTGAAGAATTATAAAAACAGGTGAGCCGTCCTCTGCAAACCACGAATCCCAGTTTCCCTTGCCAGCTGGATTTTTGGCAAATGGAAAGCACTGGGTAGGAGAATGTTTCAGGTGGCATCTCCAACAGTTTCCTGAGTGGATTCACCTCTTACCTGCAGTCCACTAGTACTGGGTTGAATAGTCTCTCCACCAAAAAAAAAAAAAAAAAAAAAACCCCACAAAATTTATATCTACTCAAAAACTGAGAATGTAATCTTATTTGGAAATAGGGTCATTGAAGATGTAATCACATTAAGATGAGGCCGCATTAAGATGAGGTCACATTAAGATAGACTAGGGTAGGCCATAAGTCCAATTACTGGTGACTTTATAAGAAGAAGGAAATTTGGACCCAGAGACACAGAGGAGAAAGACACACTGGGAACATGGTCATGTGAAGGTGGAGGCAGAAATTGAAATAATGCATCAAAGAGCTAAGGAATGCCAAGAATTACCAGCAACCACCAGAAGCTAGGAAGAAACAAGGATAATTCTTCCCTAGAGTCTTCAAAGGCAGCAAGGCCCTGTTGACACCTTGATTTCAGATTTCAGGACCCCTGAACGGTAAAAGACTGTAAGAGAATGGATTTCTGTTTTTATAAGTTACTCAATTTATGATTACTTGTTATGGCAGCCAAAAAAAAACTGATACACCACATTTCCATGGTCTTAATGGGCAGCGCCTGCTGCCATGTCCTATTGAGAAGTCCTAGATCTTCACCTCATGTATCCTTTTATTCTTTCAGCCCTATGGATTACAGTGGTACCATATAGTTGGTAATCTCTGAGTTGGCCCACCATCCCCAGTTTTAGCTCTTCTAATGTCTTCATAACTGACTCTCTATGTTAAATATTTTGTAACGAACTACCTGGTATGATTTCTGTTTTCCAAACTAGATCCTTATACACGTGGAAAATATACAAGTAAATTTAGTATTTTTTGTAGAAAAATATCAGCCATTAAGCAGTGCTTATGCTTCTTTTAACTTCTTTGTTTCTATGGGTTATCTTGTATACAAAAGAATTGTTTTGATTCTATTTAATATTTTACCTTTTTATACAAAATCTGATATAAATTAACCTGCATAGGCGTTATCATTTAGCACTTTATATTTGGTCAATACTTTACACACATGAGTTCATTAGTGAAAGAAACATTGATTTTTTACAGAAATGCAATAGAAAACTACAAATCAGGGTCTGAAATTTTTTTCTGTAACAGGCCAAATAGTAAACATTTTAGGTTTTGTGGGCTATGTGATCTCTGCCACAATTACTTAACTCTGCTGCTATAGCATGAAAGCAGTCATAGACAATATGTCAACAAGTGAGCATGGATGTGTTCCAATAAAATTTTGTTTATAAGAAAATGTGGTGATTCTAATTTGTCCCACAGGCTATAGTTTAATGACCCTGCTGTAAACTATCTAGGCTTTTGGATATATATGCTCCATCGATATCTCATATACACACTACATACATCTATATTATTTTATATACAAAGAAAAAATACAGCTTATTTCCCTTAAGAAAGTCAATTTTTCAAAGATCTATTAGCCTTTACACTCTCAGTGTTTCATTCTTTAGAAAGATTGATATCTTGGAGGAAAAAAGGTCATTAGGCCAAAATATGAGACCTCAGGGATAAACCTGCAGAAAATTGATTGAGTGAACAAATCAACTTCCTTTTTGTAAAAGTCTCCCTATACTCTTTTTCAGAGGGATGAATAATATCTTGACATCTAGCCAGGATTTATTCTTTTCAGTATCAAATTTTTGTTTCACCCATCAGTTACCTCCGCCCAAAATCAAATATTTACAAAACTAGAGATTTTTGACCACACATAGATAATAAAGAACATATGACCTATTTGTATTTCCACTAGACTTACACATTTTTAAGGCACACTCCAATTTATTTTATTGTCCTTAACATCCAACTTAGTATCAAATAATATTTGCTGAATAAATTAATATTTACATCAATATAGTGAAAATATATATTCATATAATCATGGCATATAGATTCTAATTTTTGATAATTCATAAATATAGAAGTTAAAACATTGGCTTATGTGGACCAAAGAAAGATTCCAATGAGGAATCCGTAAATCTGAATGTGAAAAGAGGTGCTAGTTGACATTGAGGTCAATCTTCTCTTTGAATTCAATGATTTCTCTCTATCATGAGAAGACAGACCCAATATCCACAGGCACATAAAAAATACTGAGATATACCCTGGGGTTAAGTATGACATCATTGCAGACTTTGACAAAATTCAAGGTTCAGATCTCCCTCCAGGTGCCAAAATGGCATACAATAGTCCACAGTAGCCATGCATGTAGGCAGCTCTAAACAGGCTGCTAGTTCCTGAATATCTAAATTTGTGACAATTTGTGAATGAATCACCATGCCCTCCATAGAACTTGGCAACTGGATCAGCGCTTCTGCATCTGGCATTGTACACAATTTGCATATTGTGGAAGTGAAGCACTTTGCAATCTCTGAAGCCCATCTCATTATGGCATGATGAGCTCATAGCCATGTGCTTTCCATCTTTAGTTTTAATTTCAGGGCAGCCGTAGTTAAAACCTAAGGACACACATACATAGCTTATGGATAATGATTATCTAAACTGTTTTTAGTTTAGTAAACTTAAGATGTTAAATTAAGAACAACTCGACTTACTAGAGCTGAAAAGAGGACAGGCAAAAGTTGTCCCCCCTTAATACCAGTTATTACAAAACAAAAAATGTTATAAAAATGCTTGAGCTATTTTAAATGAGAAAAGTTCTAGTAATGATTATTAAAATTTAAAGTGCCTCCATAATAACTGATTTACATTTAGTTTCCATAAAACACTTTTAGCAATCCTAACATTTAATGTTGTGATTTAAAACAAAAAGAGATCTCTTCTTTAGTTGCATCTACCTATGTGATCATAATTTTAAAAAATAACCTTTTAATTTAAAAATAATTTTAGATATACAGAAAAATGTGAAGATAATACGAAGAGCTCTCATATTCTCCACCTCCAGTTTTTACTGTTATTAGCATCTCACATTATTATGGTACTTTTGTCACAAATAATGAACCAATTTTGATACATTATAATTAACTAAAGTCCATATTTAACTCATAATTCCTTCCTTTTTACTAGTGTCCTATTTTTTTCTGTTCTAAAATCCCATCATATTTAGTCACCTTATCTTTTTAGCCTCCTCTTGGCTATGACAGTTTCTCAGACTTTCCTTGTTTATAATGACCTTGAGAGTTCTGAGGAGCACTAGCTGGGTATTTTGTAGATTGTCCTTTAACTGGGATTTGTCTGATGTTTTTCCCATGATTAGACAGCATTATGGATTTTAGGAACAAAGACCATAAAGTAAAGTAACCAGCTTTTTATTGTTGTGAGGTTGAGAGTGACAACTTCCAAGCTTTTTAAATGTCAGAACTGAAGAAAAACTCATGACATTTTAAGTGAATTCTAAGGCCCTGAAATGATTTGTATTAGAATTGCTTAAGTAGACAATAGAGATATGTACACCTAATAGCACTACTCCAGCCCTTCTTAACTATCTCGATAACAACTTTTGTTCTCAGAATGGACAGTTGGCTTTAGAGATGAATACCATTCCACTGAGTTCCCCTGATAGGATGTCTTACTTTGATTAACTTTCATGCACATAAAGAACAGTAATGGTGGGAAGATGTTTTTATCTTGAAAGGGAACTACTTGATTCAATATAAATTAAAAGCTTTTGAAGGCAATATCACATTAAAAAAAAAGTAAAATTGTCATCAAACAGAATAACTTAATTACTCTCTATAAAATATTTATAACATAGTTGGATAATTTAAAGTAATGCCTCTTATAAGAATAACTATCTTTTTTTTCTATCTTTGTCAGATGCATTTTCATGAAGGAGGATGTTTAGATATCTCATGCCTAATTATTAATTATTAATCTATTTTTGAAGTTGAGACTGATGTGCTCTTGACTTCGGTTTGCTGGTATTTTCTGAGGATTTTTGCACTTATGTTCATAAGAGATATTTGTCTGTATCTTTCTATTTTTGTTGGGGCCTTTCCTGGCTTCAGTGACAGGGTGATACTGGCTTCATAGGATGAGTTAGAGAGGATTCTCTCCTTTCTGATGTTATGAAACAGTTTTAAGAGAATAGGTGCCATTTCTTATTTGTAGGTCTGGTGGAATTCAGCTGTGAATCCATCTGGTCTGGGGCATTTCTCTTAGTTGAGGGATTTTGTATTACAGTTTTAATCTAGTTACACTTTATTGGTCTGTTCAGGATTTCCATTTCTTCTTGATTCAAGCTTAAGAGGTTGTGTGTTTCCAAAAATTAATCCATTTTCTCTAGAATTTCTAGTTTGTCAGTGTAGACATTTTCATAGTAGTCACAAATAATATTTTTTATTTCTCTGATAACTGCTATAATGTCTCCTTTTTTTCATTTATGGTTGAGGTTTTTTTGAGTCCTATTCTCTTCTATTTCTAGTTAATGTAGCTAGAGGTCTATGGATTTTGCTTTCTAAAGAACCATCTTTTTGTGTTGTTTATCCTTTGTATTGTATTTTGGTTTCCATTTTTTAATACTACTCTGAGCTTGCTTATTTCTTTTCTTCTCCTGGTTTGGGTTTGGATTGTTCTTTTCTTCAAGTTCATTGAGGTGTGACATTAGGCTATTAATTTGTGATCTTTTATCTCTCTTTGATGTAAGCATTTAAGGTTATGAACTTCTCTCTTAACACTGCTTTTGCTTTATCTCATAGATTTTGGATGCTTGTATCATGTTTGAAATTCAGTTCAAAAAATCTTTTGATTTCCATCTTAATTTCATAATTGACCCAAAGATTTTTCAGCAACAGGTTGTTTAATTTACATAATTTTGTTTAGATTTAAGAGTTCCTCTTAGAATTGATTTCTACTTTTATTCTACTGTGGTATGAGAGATACATGGAATGTATTCAATGTTTCTGAATTTGCTGAGACTTTTTTGTGGGCTAATATATGATCTATCTTGCAGAATGCCCCATCTGCTAATGAGAAGAATATATATTCTGCAGTTTTGTGGTAGAATGTTCTCCAAATGTCTGTCAGGTCCATTTGTTCTAGAGTCCCATTTTAAGTCCACTGTTTCTTTGTTGATCTTCTGTTTTAGTGATCTGTTCAGTTCTGTCAATAGAGTGTTGAAGTTTCTAGCAATTATGATGCTCATGTTTATTTCTTTGCTTAGATCTAGTAAAATTTGTTTTATGAATCTGATACCTCCTGTGTTAGGTGCATATATTCTTAGGATACTTATATCTTTTTGCCAAATTGCTTACTTTATCATTATAGAATGATCATCTTTGTCTTTTTTTTAACCATTGTCTGTTTAAAGTCTATTTTGTCTGATATGAGAATAGCTACTCCTACTCGTTTTTGGATTCCATTCATGTGGAATATTTTTTTTCCATCACTTTACCTTGAGTCTATGAGAATCTTTGCAAGCTAGATACGTTTTTTGAAGACAGCATATATTTGGGTTGTGTTTTTTTCATACATTCAGCCAGTCTATATCTTTAAAATGGAGCATTAAGACCATTTGCATTCAATGTTAATATTGATATGTGAGATACTTTTCTGTTCATAATGTTGAATGTTACCTAGTTGCTTTGTTTTCTCCCTGTGTTACTGTTTCATACAAGTTGTGAACTTTAACTTTTGGTTGTTCCTTACACTGTTAGGTATCAACTCTTCTGTTCTATGTATAAAGCATTTTGAAACATTTCCTATAGAGCAGGTCTAGTGGTAACAAATTCTGTTATTGTTTGCTTGTCTGGGAAAGACTTTATTCCTCCTTCATTTATGAATCTTAGTTTTTCAGGATACAAAATGGTTTGCTGGCAGTTATTGTGTTTAAGACGACTGAGAATCAGACCTCAATCCCTTCTGGCTGTAAAGGTCTCTGCTAAGAGATCTGGTGTTAGTCCAATGGGTTTGCCTTTGTAACTAACTTGTTGCTTTCATCTCACAGCTCATAGGAATTTTTCCTTCACTTTGACTTTGGTCATACTGATGACTATGTGTCTTGGTGGTTTCTTATTTGCTATGAATCTTCCAGGTGTTTGATGACCATCTTCTGTCTGGTTATCTAAATCTCTAGTGATACCAGGGTAATTTTCTTCAACTATTATCTCAAATAGGTTTTCCATGCTTTTTGCCTTTTCTCCGTTTCCCTCAGGAATACCTATGATTCTTGTATCTGCTTGATTTGCATAATCGTATATTTCTCACAGTGATTGTTTATTCTTCTTAGTTCTTTTGTCTACATATTTTACTGACTGTGTTGCTTTGAAATCCTTTTCTTCAAGCTTTGAAATTCTTTCTTTCCCTTGGTCTAGTCTGTTGTTACAGCTTTCTATTGTATTTTGAAATTCTCTAAATAAATCAAGGCATTATGTTGTACAGCAGACCTGTAGAGTTTAGTCATCTTGCATAACTGAAACTTCATACCCATTGAATAGCAACTGCCCCTTTCCTCTTCCCCTCAATGAAATACTATGTAGTACTAGAACTAAATGACATGGAATTCAATTAACCTATATGTAGTGATATGGAATTAAAGGAGGAGAGATTGGGTGCATAGCAGTGTATACAGCATACTCCTTTTTGTTTAAGAAATAGAAGAAAATCATAATATAATGTATTTGTTTACTTTTGCAGAAAGAAATACAGAAAAGATAAATAAAGATTTTATGAAAATGTTATCACAGGTTTCAGGTAATAGAATGGGACATTGATATTTCTAAGTGTACATTTTTATGTTCTTTGGATTTTTAAATCATGTAACTTGTTCACATATTGAAGCATAAAAATAAATTAAAATTTGAATAGAAAAGAAACACATAAAATTGAGTGTATATCAAATTGATAACATAAACACTCAAAGAAGAGGATTATTTCCTGTAATTTTTAGCACAGTACTCTAACTGCAAAAACTGCAAGGAACATTTATGTTTGTAGTAATATAGCAATTTTGAACAATTTTATATAATATTATAGTATAAAAAATAAGTAAATATATTAGAAATTGAGATTTTCACTGTAGGAGACAAGAGACACAGATACAAAATATAATATTTTAAGTAAACACTTATAATGTTAAATTTGAAGGCAAAATAGCCATATGAACACATAATTTTGAAATATGTATAAATAATTCCTAGGTTATCCATCAAGAGGGCCTAAAGGAAATGACATCGCAATAGCAAGGGCTACAGAGGCCTCTTTGGAAAAAAATTCATTTTAAATCTGGGAAAGAGAAAGGATATGGTAAGTTTGGAACATCTGTTTGTGTCAATAAGCAAGGAGGCATTTAAAAAGCTAATGAAGTCATGTCAATAGGACAGAAGGTCCCACTTGAAGAGTTCAGACAGATCAAGTTGGGAACAATCTGAGCATCTAAAAGAATGACAATTTATTTAATGATACAAATTACAATGTATTGGATACATAAAAATCAGGAGTACAATGTGATTTTAAAAATGCCAGAAATGAAGGGAAGTTGAAAGCTCTTCTTCATAGAAGAATGATGGCTTAGAAATGTAGAAGAAATGATGGAATTAGAAACATCATGATTTTGCAACCCCTAAGGCAAAGATTGTCAAAGAATGCTGAAACCACTGGATTATAACTTGTTGGGTAAGAGTATATTTGCCTAGAGCTAAAGTAAATCACCTCTCCAAATAACTGCTAATTACATTGAGCATATATGGAAACACTACCTAATAAAAGTTATCAAATTAGGTTTTTACTAAGAGTGGGACAACCTGACTCTACATCTTTGAATATATGATGAAATATAATATGCATAACATCACCTAGGAAGTGTCCTTCCCAAAAATTATTTAACTGGAATCTGATAAAGTCTTTGGACCTCACTTTCAGTTTATAGGAAATATAATGAATAGAAAAGCATGTTAAATGAAATTATAATCAGCTAATCAGATATTCAAGAATGTGGGACAATTTAAAAGAAATTGGTTTTAGATGTTTCAAAAAGTCAATCTCAAGGAAAAAATGCTGGGAGACAGTTCTAGAAACTAAAAGGACATAATAATCAATCATACATGTTGATTGCATATTGTTTGATTTTAATGACATTTTGGTAAGTATGTTAGATGATGTTTGAGAATTAATGCTACATTTTCTTAGATGTGATAATAATATTGTGGTTATGTAGAAGAATGTCTTTATTCTTAGATGGTAAGTTCCTTATGGTCAATGTGGCATTATTTCTGGAATTTATTTCCAAATGAGTTAACCCAAAGTGTACTTGTGTGTGTGTGTTTGTATGATTCCATACAAAATTATATTTAGATATTCTTTCCCTCATTCTCTAGAGCAAATGTGAGCAAAGTGTGAACAATTTTTGAATCAATGTGGATGATATAGAAGTGATTATTGTATTAGTCTTTTATCTTTTCAGTTTGAAAATTTTTAATGTGATAGATTGGAAGAAAAGTTACCATTTACAATAAAAACATAATATATAAAGTGCTCAGACATGTATTTCACAAAAGGTGAGCAATCCCATCACAGAGAATTTTTTTAAAGGGAGGACATTAAGGAAGACCTAAATAAATAGTGACATATATTACAATTATGGCTAAGAAGACTCAGCATCAGAAAGATATCACTAACCCACTAATTATTCTATAGATTCAATATAATTTTGGGATAATTCCCAAAAGCTTTTTCATGAAATTTACAAGTTTTTTTCTAAAATTTATGTAGAACTAATAGGAGCAAGAATAGCCAAGACATTTCCCCCAAAAAAACAGATGTGAGATTATGCCCTATCATATTAATTTAAAAGGATTTAAATCACCTAAAATATGTTCTCTGACCAAAAATGAATTAAATTAAAAAATTAAATTAAATTAAATTAAAAAATCAATATCAGGAAGATATCTTGAAAAATCTTTCTAAAAACTTCTAAATGACCCATAGCTCAAAGAAAAAATAAAAATTGAAATTTAAAAGTTTTTTTAAGTCAACAAAAATGAAAACATGGCATATCAGCATTTGTAGAATGCATCTAAAACAATGATTAGAAGGAAATGTATAGCTCTACATTCCCATATTAAGAAAAGAAGGTCTTAAATTAATGACTTAAGCTTCCACTTTAAGAAATCAGAAAAAGAAAGAAAAACAAATTGAGCCCAAAGTAAACAGAAAAAAAGAAAACAATAAAGATGTGTGCAGAAATCAATGGCCTAGAAAAACCAAAATATGGAAAAAAATCAATAAAACCAAAAGCTTCTCTCTCTCTCTCTCTCTCTCTCTCTTTAGCAGATTAGTAAAACTCTAGCCAAAATCTTCAGGAAAAATAAGAAAAAAAATACGACTTATCAAAATCCTGAATGAGGGAGAAAAATAGTCATCGACAGATCTCACATACTTTATGAAAGATAAATGGAAATATTGTGAACAATTTAATGACAATAAATTTGACAATTACTTGAAATGGAGAAATTTCTTGAAAGACACAAACTGCCAAAGCTAACTGAAGAATAATATATAACCTGAATAGCCCATTGTACACAGATTTTCATATCAGCTTCATTTTTAATAGTCAAACTCAGAAATAATCCAAATTCATCAACAGGTGAATGGATCAACCAAGTTTGATATATCCTCACAATGGAATACCTCTTGAAATTAAAAAGGCATGAACTATTGGTACATACTCAAAATAATTATGTTGAGTGAAACAAATCAAGCTAAAATGAGTACATATTGTAATAATTGCATTTATAAAAAAATACTTAGAACATGCAAGTTATCTATCATACCAATGTTAGGTTTACTTAGAGTGGGAACTGGAAGAGTATGTATAGGACTTAATACCTAGATAGTGATCATAAAGCCTGTGAAACAAAAGCTGCAGGAGTCTGGAGAGTCCGAGGTTGTAAATCTAACTTCCACCACAGACAGCTGCAGGATCACAGGCAGCTGCAGCAATGTCAGCATTCCTTAACCCCCCTGATAAGGATGAAGCTACCCCCCCTTCCCTATCTCTGCAGGTGTTGCTCACCTACCCTCTTCCCCACCCCCCGGAAAAACCCTCTATGAAACCCAAGGCTTTCCCCTCCTTCGTGGTGGACCCTCTTTAGGCCTCCACCCATCTGCATCCAGATACTCAAAATAAACATTTTGCTACATATGAGGCTTCGTGTCTCTCTCTCCGCTCCAGACCTAACACCCACAAAGCAGATCAGTGGTTCCCTGATGATGCAAGAGGGTGGCTAGAGGGTAAGAATGGATTACAAAAGGGCAGAGGAAACTTGTGGAGATGACAGATTTGTTCACTATCTTGACTGTGGTGATTATTTCATGAGTGTATACATATGTCAAAAGTTATCAAATTATTTACTTTAAATATATGTAGTTTGTTGTGTGCTAATTATACATCTATATAGCTGTAAAAATATTAGGGTAGGCCAGACGAGCATGAGGTTACAAAGAATTTTAAAAGTGTGACAGTATTAATATAACAAAAGTTTATTTCTCTATCAAACATAGCTGGATACATGCCCAGGCAGAGTTCCCGAACATCTGTTTAAACCTGTAGCACCTCCATATACACGTGTGCTCACATTTGCACTATAGAAGGAGATGAGAGATCCGGAGAGGTGAATACTAGACTGAATCCTTTTGGCCAAAAGAGGTGCACATCACTTCCATTCACGTTGATTAGGAAGAACTGGTCACATGGCCATTCCTTTCTTCAAGGGGCCAGAGAAGTGGAAACCTCTGTGTACCAAAAATGCAGGAGAACCAGATATTGATGACCATTATTAATGACAGGAACACATAGTTACCTGTGGAAATACACACACACACATGCACACACACACACTTAATATAAATATATTGATGTATTAAACTATTACAGACACATTTACTGCTTTATATACTTCATAACAAAAAGGCTAAAAAGAAACTAGTGCAGAGTAAATAATAGAGTCTTTTGATAGTGTGAAATCAATCATGCTTTATTTGGGGAAAACTCATGTAAACTCAATTCACACTGTCTTGAGAGGAAAAGAGAAATTAGCTTACATAAAAAATGAAACACCAGTTTCAGGAATTCATGGACTTTCGAGTGATGAAAGACTGTTTATCAAATGATGCTATATCTGAGATTCCTTTTCTCCGTTTCATGGAGCCAAGTAGGAAGAACTCTTCCTTTTTATTACAATCACCCAAAGATTCCTAGAGATATATATCATTATTTGTCTTGAGTCACATTGCTATTTCTGTACTAATCCCTGGAGACAGTGATGTGATTCTAGAATGGGTCAGGCTTGCACTTTGTTGCCAACTATGTGTGTGGTAGGGACAGATGCCAAACCCTTCCAAACCACATGGTGTCCGTAGAAATGTTTCTCCAAATGAAAATTAGATGATTGTGACAAAAGAAAGAGAAAGAAAGAGAGGGAGGGAGATGGGGGGGTGAGAGAAAGAGAGAGGAGAGGAAACAGGGACAGGCATAGAAGGAAGGAAGGAAGGGAGGAAGGGAGGGAACGAACTAGCCATGAGATCAGTAACAAGAGATTACTGTTAACAGCAAGGTTTCTAATATTTAGAAGCTCAAATTCCTGTCTAAAGGTTGTAAGTCACTATAGTATTAGGTTTTGTTTTTTATAAATTGAGAACCCCGCATTATATACTCAATTGTATTATATAAATACAATGCAATTGATTTTCCCATTCTCTTGTCAACATAGTGTGTTATAGTGCTGTTATTTAGATTTGATCCCAAAGCAGGTCTCTGCAAAATAAGGGTAATTGCTGAGCACATGTTGACTAACATACAGTTATTTTATTTTGGGGTCCTTCAAATTATTAGCATAAAATGCCCCTCCCATTTCTTCCTCCTCATTTTTATGAAAACTTAAGCCTGTGAATACTTCATGAAATCTCTGTCTCAAATGTATTGGTACCAATGGGATTGTTCAACTTATTGCACTGCATATATCTAAAAATAGGTTGCATTAACTGTGCCTCTTCCTTCTTATTTTATTTTTTTACTTTCTTTTTTTTTTTTTAATCTCAACTTACAAGTCTTGTTCCTTCTTATTTTAAAATACATTTTATTCTTTGTCCTTTTAAAACTAAATGAGTTCATTTTTAGTTGATTATTTGTATTAGTGGGATTTTGCAACTGAAATTGATAATTAGGACATGTGAATGCCATTTCATCAATCTAACACCAAAGAAATAAGAAAGTCTGTAAATTTTTTCTTACAACACTCCAGTTCTAGCCAAATCAATAGAGAAGGAAGAGAATCTTAAGCAAAAATAGCCTAAGCTGTAATTTTGAAGTCATTTTTTTCCAGTCTCTACCTCATTAATTTTAAATAGTTGTTTGGGGAAAAGCGATTCTATATCGGAAAAGACTTCTTTTAATCTGACCTTGTATCACCTGTCTCATATCTCCTTCCTATGCTGGCAGAGAAAAGAAGATCAGCAGTAAAAACAACAGATGTTAGGACCCATTTACTTGGTAATGATCTCTCAGTAATTCTGTGGGTTTGATTGTGGCTATCAGTCAAGAGCTTCTAGATACTATTATATTAAAAAATTAAATGTCTAGTTTATTCGATGCCAACTTTATGTTTTTAATTTACATCTATGAAAGGATAGCAGCTTCTGTTGTCTTTTTTTAAACTACAAGCCAGATATCACCTAGGTTGCACATCACACACAGGATTGTCATCATTCCAATAATGGGGTGTCACTCTAACCTTTGAGTTTGAGAGGGCAAAAACAATTTCTACTATATTCCCTTTTTTAGCCACTCTTCTTTTATCCTTCACATTTGGCTTGCTTGAAGCAGAGATAGTATTGCTTAGATTTTTCGCTTGAAAAATCAAGGAATACAGTAACCAGCTATTGAATGAAATACCTGTAATAATTCAAATTTAAAATTGGACCACAGAGCCTGGTTCTATTTATGTTTTAAAAGTCCACAAAGGGATTTTTTTTCTCCCATATTTGCCTGAAATATTTCAAAATTATAGTAAAACACAACCAGAACAAGAGATTTATTTGTTCTGTGCTCTAACAACTTCCCAATATTTACTGTAGTCTTTGTCACAATTGCATTTGTAATTAACTAGAGGAAGCAAAGGAGTTCAGAAAACCTGATAAAAGTACACTTAAGAATGAGCAAGTGAAAATCAATATCTGACCAAAAAAACATATTTTTGCTTATGCCCTTAAAGGAAACATCATAAACACAGTCAAATCCACTTACAAAAATCCCCCTTAATAAAAATGAATGTATTTATTTTTAAAAGAACAAAGGATCAAATATATTTTAAAATAGAAAACTGACACAGTTAACCTGTTTATAGAAATGTGCAATACAATACGTTGAACAATTCCATTTGTACCAATAAATTTGGGACAGATATTTCAAAAAATGTGTATAGATTTAAGTTTTCATAACAAACAGTTAAATGACTCTTTTATTTAATAAGTGTTGTGATGAAAAGGTATTTCAATTGACTTAAGAATAAAGGTATTTTTCAAAGTTTTATGTACTAAAATTAAAAAGTGATATGGGATATTATGAGAAGATATCATTGTATTTGAATTAAGTTTTGGAAAACAAAATTAGTAAACTCCAAAAGTAATTGATGATTACTTTGTCTGGATTTTGTGGACTCATTTAAATTTAGTAATGACTTTCTCACAACATATTTTTCTCATTTCCCCCTTTCTGAGATCACTTTACTGTATAGTTTCTAAAAGAAACTATAATATCTTTGAGTTTTTCTTTCAAATGAAGGCAGTATATTCTTTGACATTTTCTTCTTGATTAAAAAATGAATTAGCTAATTATGCATATGGATTTTTAAAATCAAATAATATAGAAAGATTGACAAAACAAAGATACCAGTGTTCTGTTCTCATTGCTGACTGCTTTGTAAATCAAACATTTAAAATTATTAGTTTTTTTAGCTGTGCTTTTAATTTAAATTTTTCTAAATAATATGACTATATTACTATTTTATTTTTCCTTTTTAAATGACAGTATACATATTAAATTAGAACATATGCAAGATAAAATTGCTAAGAACAGCACAGTGAACCGTAAATGGCCTATCCCTCTATTAAACCCACAGTTCCAATTCCCAATGGCAACCATTTTTTTTTACCAAGGTTTTGGGTAATCATCCAAACATATTTTTGTCTCCATCTACAAATGCATGTGTACACACACATACACACACACATCCTGTGTACCAGTGAAAGTATTTTCTTCCCCCTCTCCCATTGGCACTTTGCATATTTACCATGAAAGTAAACAGACAACCTACAGAATGGTAGAAAATTTTTGCATCCTACGCATCTGATAAGGGGCTGATAACTAGAATATACTTAGAGCTCACAAAAATCAGCAAGAAAAAAATCAAGCCGGGCATGGTGGCTCGTGCCTGTAGTCCCAGCTACTCGGGAGGCTGAGGCAGGAGGATCGCTTGAGCCCAGGAGTTTGAAGTTGCTATGAGCTAGGCTGACGCCATGGCACTCACTCTAGCCTAGGCAAGAAAGCGAGACGCTGTCTCAAAAAAAAAAAAAAAAAAAAGAAAAATCAAATAACCCTATTAAAAAGTGGGCAAAGGACTTGAACAGAAACTTTTCTAAAGAAGACAGAAGATTGGCCAACAAACATGTGAAAAAATGCTCAAAATCTCTAATCATCAGGGAAATGCAAATCAAAACCACAATGAGATATCACTTAACCCCAGTGAGAATGGCCTTTATCAAAAAGTCTCCAAACAATAAATGCTGGTGTGGATTCGGAGAGAGAGGAACACTCCTACACTGCTGGTGGGACTGCAAACTAGTTCAACCTCTGTGGAAAGCAATACTGAGATACCTTAAAGCGATACAAGTGAATCTACCATTTGATCCAGCAATCCCATTGCTGGGCATCTACCCAAATGATCCAATGACACTCTACAAAAAAGACACCTGCACTCGAATGTTTATAGCAGCACAATTCATAATTGCAAGGCTGTGGAAACAGCCCAAGTGCCCATCAATCCAAGAATGGATTAATAAAATGTGGTATATGTATACCATGGAGTACTATTCAGCTCTAAGAAACAATGGTGATATAGCACATCTTATATTTTCCTGGTTAGAGCTGGAACCCATACTATTAAGTGAAGTATCCCAAGAATGGAAAAACAAGAATCACATATACTCACCAGCAAACCGGTATTAACTGAGCAGCACCTAAGTGGACACATAGGTACTACAGTAATAGGGTATTGGGCAGGTGGGAAGGGGGAGGGGGGGCGGGTGTTTACATACATAATGAGTGAGATGTGCACCATCTGGGGGATGGTCATGCTGGAAACTCAGACTTGTGGTGGGAGGGGGGAAAAGGGCATTTATTGAAACCTTAAAATCTGTACCCCCATAATATGCTGAAATTAAAAAAAAAAAAAGAAATAAATATACCTGATTCTTATTAAAGGCTGCAGAATATTGTTTGAGCCATAATGCATTTAATTAGCTCCCCATTGATGGATATTTCTATTTTCCTTGCTTTTCTCTTACAAATTATGCTGACATAAACAACATTGTATGCCTTCCTTTCTACAGGTGGGAATCATTGATTGATATAAATCAATGATATAGATCTATGATGAAATGTGGCATCATGATGAAATGCTGCATCATGTGGATGTACATTTCAATTTAATAGATATGGTGAGTGACCATGAAAGTGATTCTATTAATTAAAATTGCCCCCAACTATTTATAAAAATGCATGTTTCCCAAGAGAATACTATTAACTCTTTGAGTTAGACAATCCAAAAGATGAAAGAATGGATTCATTGTTACTTTAATGGGTGTATGTAATCATAATGTGGAGCCTTATTTTCATATGCTTAAATGATATGTATTTAATTATTTGCAAAATATATTTCATTTTAATTTCCCATTTTTCTTAAATTCTTGGCATTTTTCATATTGTCTTATAAGCAACATTGGTAGAATGTTGATTTCCAAATCAGCTCTTTGTTACATTTCACTTTTTCATATGTCTTTTATCTTCTTTGTATTTAACTTTTTGCCATGAAGAAAATATTAATTTTAAGTAAACAAATTTATCAGTTTTAGTGTTATTCTTACTAATATAATGCATATTCCTCAGAAAAGTCTCCCTCTCTTCAACACTATAAAATTTTGTCTCATAATTCTTTAATGTTTAAATGTTTTACCAAAAATATTGTTCCAATTGAAATTTATCTTGCTATTAGAATGAAGCTTAGATTCAAATTATATTTTTCTGAATAAACATCCAATTATGCTAAAATTGGTTTGGAATGCAAATAGTTCTGTACTGTTACCATCTTTTTATAGAATCTCCTTAATTTTTCCCATATGACATTTGAATCAGGTCATGGTAACCGAAAGTGGAAACAAATCTTTTGTTACATTTTAGAAATTTATTAAATATTTAGATTCTTATATCTTTTGTAAAGAGTTGCTATCATAACAATATTGAGACTTTATTTCAAATAATGTGCTAAGTTCTATTGATTCAGATGTTTTGGGCCCTCAAAACTCATAAAAATATTATTTAAATTGTCATAGTTATTATCAGCTTATTAACTTAATTGCTTTCCCTGCTATTATAAATAGGATACCATTTTCCATTATATAATTCAGATTATTACTGTTAAGTAAAAGAAGGCATTTTTGTGTTACGTTTGCAGTCAACTACTTTACCACATTCTTTTATTTTTACTTGATGCTTGTCCAATTGACCACAGGGATTTTTCTCACCAAAAATGTATGCTTTCTTACTACTACAGCAATTTTTCATAATAGAGGTAATAGTGAATGCTTTGTCTTCAACTTTAATGGAGGCACTTTAACATTTAGCATGATACTTGCTTGGGGGTTGAGATATGCATATTTTATCATATTAAACAAGTATCCATTTATTTAAACTTTTAAAATCTTTGAAAATTAAAAACAGTAATTAATCTCTAAGTTATTTCAGAATGTATGGAGATGATCATATACTTCCCTTACTTTTATTTGGTAATACGCTAAATTTATATAATCATATTAGTGACAAATGAAAGTTATAATACTAACATAAAATTCCAATTCATATAGTGTTTTGTGAAGACTCTAAATTCTGTTTAATGGCATTTAATTTATAATCATTTTTATCAAAAATAATAAGATAATGGCTTTATTTTTTTGAGCTATTCTAATAATTAAAATTAAAACACTGGTTTTAATTTTCATTTTGCCAATAGCTAATGATGTGGAACATTTTTTCATATGCTCTTTGCCATATGTATCTCTTATTTGTTAAAGTGTCTGTTCAAATCTTGTTCCATTTTTAAAACTGGACTCTTTGTTTTCTTATTATTGATTATTGGGAATTATTTATAGATTCTAGTTACCAGTCCTTCACCAGATATATGTAGTGCAAACACTTCCTCCCAGTTTGTGGTTTTCTTTTTTATTTTCTTACCAATGTCTTTAGAAGAATAGAAATACCTAATTTTGATGAACAGCATTTTATCATTTCTTTCATTTGTGGGTTTGCCTTTTGTGTCATATTTAAAAAATCGTGCCTAAACTACGTCATAAGAATTTGACCTATGCTTTCCTCTAGATGTTCTGTAGTTTTAGTTTTTAATATATAATTCTTTGATTCACTTTAAGATAATATTTGTATTGTACATGGCGTGAAGTGGGATTTTTTGTTTGTTTGTTTGCATTTGAATGTATAATTGCTCCACCATCATTTCTTGAAAGCCTTGGGTTGCTCCATTATGTTGCACTGGCACCTTTAATCTCCCATTGCAATATTCCTCCTCCCCATATTGCAATAGTCTCTTACCCCTTCTTGCAATAATCCTTGAACAAAGTCACTCTTTACTAAGTCTGGATTTGCTTTTATTTGATAGCTACTTTTGCCATAACTCAGACAGAGTGCTGACCACTACTTGAACTCCATTGGTCTTCACGTGGGTATTCATGCCAGTGTGTGGGACTGTTTGTGTCCTTTCCTGATTGGAGAAATCAGGATCCATAATGGTGAGTTACTAAACTAATCCTGTGCTCTGGACACTTATTCAAAGAATCTTTTGATTTCCATCTGAATTTCCTCCTTGACCCAGTAATCATTCCTTAGTAGATTGTTTAATTTCCATGACTGTATAGAGATGAGTGTTTCTGTTGGAATCAATTTCTAATTTTATTCCATTATGGTCTGAGAAGATACATGGTATAATTTCTATTTTTTTTTAATTTGTTGAGATCTGTTTTGTGGATCAGGATGTGATCAATTTTAGAGAAAGTTTCATGGGCTGATGATAAGAACATATATTCAGTGTTATTTGGCAGGAATGTTCTGTAGATGTCTGTTAGGCTCATTTGTACTAGAGTTCTGTTTAAGCCCATTGTTCCTTTGTTTATTTTCTGTTTGGAGGATCTGTCCACTTTTGACAGTGGGGTGTTGAAGTCAATCTACCATGACTAAGTGGGCTTTATCCCAGGGATGCAAGGATGGCTCAACATATCCAAATAAATACATGTGATTCACCACATAAACAGAATGAAAAACAAAGATCATATGATCATCTCAATAGATATAGAAAAAGCATTTGATAAAATCCAGCACCTCTTCATGATAAAAAATCCTCAACAAACTAGGCATAGAAAGAACATACCTCAAAATAACAAACACCATATATGGCCAACCCACAGCCAACATCATAATGAATGGGGAAAAGTTAAACATATTTCCCCTAAGAACTGGCACAAGACAAGGATGCCCACTGTCACCAGTCCTATTCAGCGTAATACTGCTAGTCCTAGCCAAAGCAATCAGGCAAGAGATAGAATAAAGTTCATTCACATCAGAAAAGAGGAAGTCAAACTATCCCTGTTTGCCAATGATATTTTTTTTATCTAGAAAACCCTAAAAACTCTTCCAAAGACTCCCAGGATTGATAAAAGAATTCAGTAAATTCACAGGTTACAAAATTAATATAACAATCAGTAACATTTCTATATATGAATAAGATTTAAGCTGAGAGCCAAATCAAGAACTAAATACCACTTACAATAGCTGAAAAGAAAAGAATACGTAAGGATATACTTAACAAAGGAGTTGAAAGATATCTACAAGGACAACTAGGAAACACTGATGAAAGAAGTCATAGATGACACAAACAAATGGAAAAACATCCCATACTAATGGGTTGGAAGAAATAATATCGTTAAAATGCCCATACTGCCCAAAGTGACCTACAGATTCAATGCAATTTTCATCAAAATGCCAACAACATTTTTCACAGAATTAGAAAAAAAAACCCCTAAATTTCGTATGGAATCATAAAAGAGCCTGAATAGCCAAACAACCCTAAGCAAAAAGAACTAATCTAGAGACATCACATTACCCAACTTCAACTTCTATCACAAGGCCATAGCAACCAAAACAGCAGTTGTTTAAACTGGTATAAAAGTTTAAACTTTTATACCAGTTTAAACAAACTGGTATAAAAGCAGTCATACAGATTAATGGAACAGAATAGAGAAACCAGAAATGAAACCATATAGCCACATCTAACTATGTTTCAGCACAGCAGAGAAAATCTTACATTGGGGAAAGTATGCCTTATTCAACAAAACGGTGCTGGGAAAATTAGATAGCCACACAGAAGAATGAAACTGAATTCCTATATTTCGCCATATACAAAAGTTAATTGAAGATGGACTAAAGACTTAAATGTAAGACCTGATATCATAAACATTCTAGAAGAAAATGTAAGAAAAATTCTTATGGATATTGGGCTAAGCAAAGAATTTATGAGTAAGACCTCAAAAGCAAATACAGCAACAACAAAAATAAATAAATAGGACTTACTTAAACTAAAAAGTTTCTTCACAGCAATGGAAATAATTAACAAAGTAAATAGACAAACTACAGAATGGAAGAAAATATTCACAAACTATACATCTGACATAGGACTAATATCCAGAATCTATAAGAACTCAAACAAATCAGCAAGAAAAAAACAAATACCCAATCAAAAAGTGGGCAAAATTATGAACGGATTTTATTTTTCAAAAGAAGATAGACAAATGGCCAATAAACATATGAACAAATACTCAACATAACTAATATCAGAGAAATGCAAATTAAAACCACAACATCTAAAAATTACTAGTGTATTTTTTTGTTTTTGAGACAGAGTCTTGCTCTATTGCCTGGGCTAAGAGTGCCGTGGCATCAGCCTAGCTCACAGCAACCTCAAACTCCTGGGCTCAAGTGATCCTCCTGCCTCAGCCTCCCAAGTAGCTGGGACTACAGGCATGTGCCACCATGCCCGGCTAATTTTTTCTATATATTTTCAGTTGGCCAATTAATTTCTTTCTATTTTTAGTAGAGACGGGGTCTTGCTCTTGCTCAGGCTGGTTTCAAACTCCTGATCTTGAGCTATCCGCCTACCTTGGCCTCTCAGAGTGCTAGAATTACAGGCGTGAGCCACCATGCCTGGACATTAGTAGTGTTTTTATACACTAATAATAAACATTCCAAAACAGAAATCAAGACAACTGTTCTATTTACAATAGCTATAAAACAATAAAATAGAAACAAAATTAATGAAGTTGTTAAAAGTCATGTACACTGAAAACTATAAAACATTGATAAAAAATTAGAGAATACACAAATACATGGAAATGTCTTGTTATCATGTAGGAATAATTAATATTGTTAAAAAGACCACACTACCCAAAGGGATCTACAGAGTCAATGCAATCTCTATCAAAATTCCAATGACATTTTTCACAAAAATTGAAAAAAATACTGAAATCTGTATGAAATGATAAAATACCCTAAATAGCCATAGCCATCTTGAGCCAAAAGGACTAAGCTGGAAGCATCACACTACCTGTTCTCAAAATACACTTTAGAACTACAGCAATCAAAACAGCAGGATACTATCATAAGAACAGGCATGTAAACCAGTGGAACAGAATAGAGAGTCCAGAAATAAATCCATGCATTTATAGTCAACTGATCTTTCTGCAAAGGTGGCAAAAATATACAATGGTAAAAGGACAATCTCTTCAATGAACAGTTTTGGGAAAACTCAATATCCACAAACAGAAGAATGAAATTGGACCCTTATTTCACCCCATATGCAATAATCAACTCAAAATAGATTAAAAACTTTAATGAAAGACCAGAAATTGTAAGCCTACTAGAAGAAAACATAGGAAAAGATTCTTGAAATAAGCCTTGGCAAAAATTTTGTGGACATTACACCAAAAGCACAGGCACCAAAACAAAAATAGACAAATGGGATTACATTAAACTAAAAAGATTCTGTATAGCAAAGGAAACAATCAACAGTGAAGAGACAACCTACAGAATGGGAGAATATATTTGCGAACCGTAGAGTAGAGATTTTTAAATTTATAAGAGAATATAATGAATGCTCATATACAGGTAAACAGAAAAAGTGGAAAATATTTTAGAATATAAGCATTTATTGATTAAATAATGATTCAAGAAAAAAATAAAAATTTGATCAGCTATATAAATTGAATACAATTTACCAGCAGTCCAAAATATACTTCCCAGCCCTAGAACATACTCTTGTTCCAGAAGATTATACAAGTTTGTCTTTAAGAATCAAAAAGGATTATGCAGTATGCAATCTCAATAAGTCAAATATTTTGCTATGCATAAGGTCATATATTCATGTTCATACTTGCAACTTTAGGTATTTACTATTATTAGTACATCATACTGCATGCAAATTCTTTTCATCAAATGCAAAAGAAAATCTTCATATTTTAAATGATTTTATCACAATGAGTTTATTACATTTACATATACTGGTATAGCTGCTGTATTTGGGCTTTCTTTTCTTACATTATTTTTATGCTTCCTTGTTATGTATCTGTGAAATGAGATTTAGACAATACACAAAGCAAATCTGTAACCTAGCTAATTTCATTTTTTGGTTTTCTATGTTTTTAAGATTATGGGTACATAATAATTTATAGGGTACATGTGATGTTTTGATATAAGCATACAATGTGAATTGATCAAATCAGGGTAAATTGGGGTATCCTTTACCTCAGGCATTTATCATTTCTTTGTGTTAGGAGTATTCCAATTCCACTCTTTTAGTTATTTTAAAGTATACTCTAACTTATTGTTGATTATAGTCAGTTGCTATGCTATCAAATATTGTTTATCCTCTCTAACTATCTAACTATATTTTTTCACTCATTAACCATATCCACTTTATCTCCCTCCCTTACTACCAACCTCTGGTAACCATCACTCTACTCTCTGTCTCCATTATATCAATTTTTTTTAATGTTTAGCCCCCACATATGAGTGAGAATGTGTGAGATCTATCTCTCTCTACTTGGCTTATTTCACTTAATATAATGTTTTCCAGTTCCACCCATGTTGCTGCAAATGGCAGGATTTCATTCTTTTTTGTGGCCATATAATATTCCATTGTGTATATGTACCACAATTTCTTTATCCATTCATCCATTGATGGACACTTAGGTAGATTCCAAATCTTGGCTATTGTGAATAGTGCTGCAATAAACATGAGAGTACAGATACCTCTTTGATATACTGAAGTACCCTCCTTTGGATATTTACCCACAAGCAGGATTGTTGGGTCATATGGTAGTTCTAATTTTCCTCTATGCTGTTCTCCATAGTGATTGCACTAATTTACATTCCAACCAACAGTATACAAGAGTTCCGCTTTCTCCACATCCTTGCATCGTTCATTATTGCCTGCCTTTTGAGTAAAAACCATTGTAACTGGAGTGAGATGGTATCTCATTGTAGTTTTGTTTGCATTTCTTTGATGACTAATGATGCTGATTATCTTTTTCATGTAGCTGATGGCCATTTGTATGTCTTCTTTTGAGAAATGTCTATTCAGATCCATTGCTCAATTTTTAATCAGATTATTTGATTTCTTCCTATTGAGTTATTAGAGCTCCTTACATATTCTAGTTATTAATCCCCTGTCAGATGAGTAGTTTGCAAATATTTTCTCCCATTGTGTGGGTTGTCTCTTCATTTTGTTGATTGTTTCCTTTGCTGTACAGAAGCTTTTTAACTTGATATGATCCTATTTGTCCAATTTTCAGTTTTTGTTTTAATCTGCAGGAATTTCAGAACCAAATTTGTAGATCAGTTAGAGTATTACAAAGACATTATCATGTGCATTTTTTCTAGAGTAATTTCATATATCCCTTATTCATAGTATTTCCCCACATATATAATTCCTTCCCATGTTTATTTTACATATTTATAAAAATATGTACATATATATATATTAATTTTTTATACCATCTTTCTTGTTGTAAAGCAGCCCATGTAGCACTTGGAATAAAAGGAGAAGTGTTTAAAAAAGCCCCATATCCAAAACCCCAAATGCACCAGAAACTTAGAAGTAAATAAATTTTAAAATCAGCCCTTATATTTAAAGAACAATTTTGCACTTGAAATTTTAACCTACTAAGCCTACTTCACCTGATTTTTTTAAATTAACAAACTCTCCAAAATTATTTTTTCTTTTCTTTTACTTAAAACTTTTATACTCTATTGTTCAACAATTAGCGTGGAATGATGAATGCTTATTGTCTGTGATTTTTGTGTAAGTTTTAAAAAATATCAGTATCAAAAATCTGGTTATACATGATATATCTTGATACATTTCTGCACATGTGCATTTTTATATGAGCTATTGTCAAAACTAAAGATAGCACTTTTATACTCTTATGACATTGTGGCTTATGCTTTTGACTGTAAATTTACCTGTTTTACACTATTAAATTTGAGTATATGCAATTCAATGAAGTCATGTGAATTACTTTGATATTTCTTCATTTTCAAAGAAAACTGCACATATAAATCACTTACTACATACATTAGGCTGCTAAAAATAAATCTAAATTTTTGCTGATCACTCCCTTGATTTATGTAGTATTGTTCTGTTGCCCTATCAAATTATTTCGATGATGTCTTTGGCAGAATGTTTTACTAAATAACGTGTGATTCACAGTGTTGGAAAAGATGCTCCAAGCGTGACTATACTGTCTGATGCATTTGCTGATTAAGGATGTTTGACAAACTGTGTTTCGGCTGTGGTGCAACCCACAGGCATTTCTGTTGTGAGAAGCAAATGACAACATCTCTAACAGTAAAAAGGCAACATGGTGCCTATGTTTCCCCAACAGTACAGCTTTTATCACTGACACTTAGAGGTCACAGAAAATGACATCCCAATTCAGCAAGTACAAACTCTCAGCTTTCCCAGGGCAGAATCTACAGCAAATAGGCCAATGTATGAAGCACAATGGAGTAACATAAAAACTGCTATTGGGCTCTGGTAAATTATATGTTATCTCCGGCTGTTAATTGTAGGGTTGGTGCCTTTTGTTTTAATTCCAGAGATGTGCAGAAGTAGAACCCTTTATTAAGCTCATCGAGTATCAATCTATGAACATCCCAATTACATGTTGTTTGTTGGTAGGAAGTCAGGTTGAACTAAGTAAGGAAGGTTCACCCGTAATGTGTCACTGGGTATAAAAAGAGATACATGGCAAAAGCATGATTCCTCAATGCTGCAAGGATATTTTCCTTACTTTATTTCTTAACTCAATAAGCAACTTCCTTGATTATATCTTAAATATGAGTAAACTTTTGATATATGTTTAGAGTCTAAGCCAACTACTATTTTCCAATTGGAAAGCTTCCACTATGTAATTGCTAAGATATAAGAAATAATTCTAGTTTGCTCATTTTAGTGCCTTAAAAAGTATTCAGAATTATTTTAAAGCATTTAAATTTCCATTGGGCATCCAGGGTCTAACTCACTAAGAAGCAAAATAGGTACTTTCAAGTTCAGCTTCCAAAATATGTAAAAATATTTTGGAGAACCAAAAGAAGAGTACATGGTTTGCCATCCATATATTGTCTTTATCTTCTGCTACAACTTAGCCTTTTTAATGGGAAAAACCATTGTAGTTTAAAATGTAAACCCCATTGACTATGAAATTATTTTGTCCAGTAAAAAAAACTAATGTTAATTCGTTTATAGATTTGAAGCATCAATGAAAATGCTTGCCAGAGAAGTACAATTAATTCAGCATGTCTCGCTAAACAGATTAAACAGTCTTTCCAAATTGTTTTCATGAATTTTATACAAAGATTAAATTTGTCAAGATAAAATTATCTAAAAAACAAAGTAAAGTCTAGAAAGATATGCAGCTCATCAAGCCAAGATAATAATAGCATAAGTTCTATCTATGGTGTTATATTGTAATTGCTTGCTCCTGTTATTGCACATTTGTTGAGTGTTATACACTTCATATATGTTTGGGGACCTATTTGTAAGCTTTATTAGTTTAATTTTTTATTTTTCTCAATTATTGAAGAAATTTTCATATTTTTTGATGTTATTAATAGTAAAAATCACAGGACTGTATTTCCATAAGATTTGAATTTCTAATATACATGAGATAATATTTCACCCAAGTGTACTATGAAAAAAATTTCATGTATATGTACATGCTGTCACAGTTTGATCATAAACAAGGAATTCAGCCAAGCTGAGGAGGGATAAAATAAATAGAATCTAAGCAATGAGGCAGACTAGATTACATTACTACTAACATAAACTGAAGCCAAATTTCTGGGGTTTTCACTGCCTAGGTCTTTTCTGAATGAAAGGACTAGGATTTAAGCCACAGAATGTTGACTTAGGATCTTATAATATACCTTATAAGGACTACTGAAATATCTGATAAGGTTTAGTCTAAAACAAAGTAAATTATCAGGCATTAATATTTTGTGTACATATTCTAAACAGATGAAAAACTATATTTTTTAATTTAGGAGGAAACAGAAATGAGAACATTTTCAAAGATATCAACCAGTTAAATTTTAGATCTGTATAATAAAAAAAGTTTCTTAATAATCTGAACATTTTAGAAATGAGATGAGTTCTCTGATAACATGTTCAAAATTACCAGCATTGTTATAGTGGAGGTTATGTATCCTACCACCAGGGATATTACCGTATATGTGATTTTTGTTTGGAAAGGGAACAAGAACCTCTCTCACAATTAGGATTTGGAAATTCTGCAATTGCATTTATCTGTGTGTTCATTCATAGAATAAACATTTCTTAAGAATTTCTGAAGGACCAGATGCTGTGTTAGACTTTAAGGAGACAGTAGTGGATATGTCATAATTCCTGCTTTTAAAATGCTTAGAGCTGGGGGGACAGATAATCAAAGGGAAACTCCCTGAAGAGTGTGAAAACTGTAAAGCAAGTAGTGCTAAATGGTAGGAAAGTACATGCGAAAGCATTTAACCCAGTTTGGATGTATCAGGGAAAGCTTCCTGGAGGGGATATTAAAGGTCAAATAGTAGTTAATTTAGCCAACAGAAAGAAGCTAGAGAGAAAGCATACCAGTTAGAGGGAGCAGCATGGATAAAGGCTCCACAATATAATATTGTACAACTCATTTGGTAAAACACAACAAACAAACAAACAAAACTGCATTGCTCATGCATAGAACATGAGCCACGTAATACCAAGCTGTAACAAAACACAGATAACTGGAGTCATCTCTGAGTAAAGCTTTCAGAAAAATTACATATGATTTAAAGCTTGTCCAATGATAGAAAAAATTCATTAAAATATTTTATAGCAAATAAATAACTTCAAACAGCAGGGGGCACTGAATATTAGCAATTTCAATACATAACATTTAAGTGGCACTAAGCGATATCATTTTATACATTTTAAATTTACTTTTACATAAATTTCAATGTGAGCAATCACTGTGTGAGTTCAGTGATAGACCTAGATCTCACACATATTTTTGCTGTTCATAATGAGTGCTAAGAACACGTGATTCGTTTTATGTTATATTGTCATAGTAGGAGATAGAATGAGGACATGAAATGGATAATACAATTAATATTTGAGAAGTATTTTGAAACAGAACATAATCAGTGTAAAATAAGGCTTTTATTCTCCATGCTTGCACAGCATGAGAGAGTAATAAAAAATTGCAGGGAAAACAGTATATAACATGCTGCTGTCTATTATCAAAAACATTAGATTAAAAAGTTCAAGAGGTCTTAGAATGTGAAAGTTGGGTGAGAGGTCAAGGGTTAATTTTGTAAGGACTTAGTATCCCAACGTATATGATATAGATTTGATGCTGGGGAGATGACCCAATTAGAAATAGCACTTCTAATATTATTTCACATTACAGCATTTGAAAATGCATCACAAGATATCAATTTACTTCCATCTGTAGGTATTTCCAATCATCAGATACACTCCACTGAAGAGAAAATTGCTATGGAAAAAGAAACATCTTATGCTGTGAATCATGTCTATGGCCTAGTGGTTAGGGAAAGTGCAAAGGGAGAGGAAGGGATAGAAAGAAATAAGTTCAAAGGACTCTGGTAGGGGAAAAAGAATTTAAAATAAAATTTTTGCCTTTTTCCCACTAATAATACTATTTGTTTTAAGCTCAGTACATACCAGAATCTTTCATATGAAATTAGTTAATCTTTTCAAGTATTCAAAGTTGGCATTGTTTCCTTCTTGTTACAAATGAGGAAGTTCAGGTTGAGAAAAGTTATATAAATTGCCTGATTTCACAGAACTACCAATAGCCAAAGGTGAGATTTAGACCTCCTGTCCTTTTGCCTGCAAATCCTGTGGTTTTCCAATATGCCAAGTTTCGTAGGAGTAACACATGGGTATTTGCCCAGATTACCTTCCTGGTTTAACTCATGTGCTCAAAAGAACCCCAATTCCATAGCCATCCTGGATTATATTTTCCCGGCTGTAATGTCTGGCACACAGTGCTGCTGTAGTTTACTTGGATCACAACATAACCTCTCTGAAGGTTAAGGAAAAAAGTTAAGCTCTTACTTTCCTGTACCTGTGTAGTGAAAAGTCAGGCAATGCATAACCCTGAGCAGACCATTTGTAGAGGAATTCACAAAGCAAACCTCAAGTGATGAATCCCAAGAAAAAGCACTCAAGTCACTGGGTCAGAAGAGATCTCCAGAGAAAAGAGCCTATGGCATCTAGAAGATTCCACCAGAGTGAAAATGGTCTAACACAGTCAAGAGCAGCTGAGTGGTTCTATCTTCACATATCAATTCCTGTTTGGTTGGCTCTGTCACCTAAGTAAGCATTACCCAAAATAAATTCCATGAAACTTTAGTTGTGCCAGATTCTCTAAAAGAAAAAAAAAAAAAAAACTATGGTGAAAAGGTAAGTTTGGGAATTTTGTTTCTATTTCCCTCATAGAGATTCATAGAAAGGCAAATTATTTATTTTAAACAGAGCATTTCCCGAATATATTTGACTACTGAATATTTTTGTCAGTAGTAATGCCTATTAACCTATGGAATAATGTTCTGAGAGATATGCATTGGGAAATTCTATACTGTTAATAGAATAATGGCTTCCAGTTTTCTTACCAACTAAAGTCTTCCTATTATTTTTCTCACTTAGACCTTGTGTTTTGAAAATGACTTTTTTTTTTTTTTTTTTTTTTTTTTTTGAGACAAGAGTCTTGCTTTGTTGCCTGGGCTAGAGTGCCATGGTGTCAGCCTAGCTCACAGCAACCTCAAACTCTTGGGCTCAAGCAATCCTTCTGCCTCAGCCTGCCAAGCAGCTGGGACTACAGGCATGTGCCACCATGCTTGGCTAATATTTTTAGCTGTTCAAATAATTTCTTTCTATTTTTAGTAGAGACGGGGTCTGGCTCTTGCTCAGGTTGGTCTTGAACTCCTGAGCTCAAACCATCCGCCCAACTCGGCCTCCCAGAGTGCTAGGATTACAGGCGTGAGCCACTGTGCCCAGCCCTTGAAAATGATTTTCACTAGGGTCTTTACAAAATTTAATCAGAGAGTACTGTTAGACTTTTTGAAATATTGGCAGGGGAAAAATCCCAGAAACTCTCATAACTCTTTATAGAATTTCCTTGAGTTACAAATTTGAAACTGGAAAGTACTATTCTAAGAAGAAATTACTTGTTAAATAGATTTTACTCGTTACCGTCATAGTTCTTTTATGGTTAAAAACAATTGCCATCTCCTCAGCATATTTTGCTAAGCTCACAGAGGAATGGAAAGAGTGAAATTTTTGGTTTGACTTTGAGTTCCCCAACGATCTCCCTGTTTGGAGGAGGTATATCAACGTAAACATGAGAGGTTCCATTTTTATCTTCATCAGGTAATTCATATTCTAGCATCTCCATCCTTTCTGCTAGTCTGGTCTGGGCCCAGGGGCTTGGCCAACATCTGATACAAGTAAATCATAACACAAATTATCAAGAGGAATTTTCATTGTATGGGTTATTCAAAGTTTAAAGGAAAAACATTTAGCTTAGATTTGAAAGGTTTTGTAGAGCTCTACATTTTTCTGTCTCCAAGTTCTGAAAATAGGAATGATATTTCTACATTTGAAATATTTCTACATTTGAAGCAATAAATTATTAATAAAGAATACTATAGTACATATCTACCATGTTATTATTAAATTCCTTTTTTAAACTTTTTATTTAATTTATTATTACACACACTATCTAATATATGTTTAAACTTACCATAAGGCATCTTTCAATTATTTGAGGCTGCAAATAACATACAAGTAGAAAACATTATGTTTTCCTCTTCACATGTATTCATTATATATTTATTACCATTCACATAAGCACCAAAAAGTTGTTATTTGATAAGATAAAATTTTCTTTACCTGAACTTTAATTGTTTGATTTGTCTTATTTATTTTCCAGATACACTATGTCTTGGTTATAAGAAATGAGACTTCTTTTATGGGGAAAATTGTCATGTTGCCCATCCCTGTTCACCATCAGGGGGCTATTTATTTGTTTGGTTTTTTTCCACCTGCCTCTGTTCCTGGCTTATGACTCAAGCAATGCAGTACTTGATCCTCTTCATTTTGGTGAATAGGAGAAAGATGATAGATAAATTTTATGTATATAATATATGTAATATTTCATATAATATATATGTAATATTTCATATATACAATATATGTAATAATTATCACAATGTTCTAAAATAATAAAGAATTTATTTGGCTAATTATCAATGTGTTATAAAAATTGAATCCAGAAAATATTAAGTATGGATTTTAAATCTTTAAATATGTAAAGACCTTTTGAAAAATATGTCATATCTATGCATCCAAAGGAAAGGGAAATGAGCCCAATGATTAAAGCAAAACACCAAATGGCAATGACCACTCACACATACACACTCACTGTCTCCACAAATATATATAATTTGGCCAAAAATCAGATGTTTTCAAAAAGGATCACCAGACCCCTTTGTGCCTTTACTATTTGCTTGAAAGATACTTGTTTAGTATTATTGAAAAGATAGCATGATGATATGAGTTACTGATATCTATTTAGAGTGTTTGAGCCAGAACACTCAGTTAAAACAGAAATGAACAGAGAAGCTAATATGTAGACTGGTTTGGTTAATGATATGGCAGTTTTAGTTTAATTTTGGGATGCACCAATTGTCTATTTAACTATACCAATTGACAAATCACTTTGAAGAATACTGCCATATGTTTTCACTACCTTATATTCCCAGACTATTATGATAACCTATAAAAAATGTTTTATTTGTATTATCTATTTTATCTGAACATTTGTCATAATTATTTATAATTTTTACATATAAAATTATAAATATTATCCCTTAAAACTGTCTAAATAAATTTAAGTTCTTTGGATATTTCTCTTATCACATTTTCTTTGTTAAAACATCTGAAAATATGATTTTTTTTCTTGCAATATTATATTGTAAAACAGGAACAGAAGGAAACCCTCTATTGAAAAAGAATGAGGAACCCTCCTCCTATCCTAGTCAGGGTTTAGGAGAAGTTTAGGCAAATGTAAACAGTTTTTAAAAATTGCTTCTCACACTTCTTCATATATAATCCATTAAATACTGATCAGATAAAGAAATTTACATACAGGTTAATTATTTTCATTAAAATCATATTCAGGAATCTTAATATTGAGAGTCTATATTATTGTGGCTTCCATAGATTTTCATTTCCTTAATATTATTTTTCTTTTGCTAAATTATATCTTTTATAAAAATTTTGAATATGGCATATAGACGGAATGATCTGTTTTTATCTATTTTTATGAACACATTTTTAAATAGAAAGAAATCATTATTTTATATAAAGATTACAAAATAACCTACCAATGTTCAGTACGAGCTCGAGTTAAAACGTTGTTAGAGGAAAAAAGCAAGTCCAGGAGTTCAAAAGTCATTCAAATGAAGGCACAAAGCACCTGAAAATAAATCAGCACATGCAACATACACCATCCCTCCCTAGGATACTAATACAAGAAACAATAAATAGTGACAAAGAACAAGACTGGTTTATAAATTTAAGTTATAATACCTATTACAATATAAATTCTAATTCTTTGCATTAGAGTATCTGTATTAATACAATTATATTTTTGTTCACAATATCTCAGTATTTAAAAGTATTTAAGTATATAAATATGTACTTAAAGGCAGATGGTGGTAATACTGCTAGGTTGTTTAATTTTTTTTTTTTTATTTAGGGGGTATGAGTGTTTTGTTGTTGTTACATGGATGAATTATATCATGCTGCAGTCAGGGCTCTCAGTGTACCTGTCACCAGAATAGTGTACATCGTACTCTGTGCTCGATTATTCGATAGGTAGATTTTTATCCCTTAACCCCTCCCACCCTCTACCCTTCTTAGTTTCCAGTGTCCATTATAGCGCTTTCTAAGGGTTGTTTAATTTTCTTAGCATGACCAAGAATTCCCAATTTTATAAAAAATGGGGAAGTCTCCACATGACAGCAAAGCTTCTATTAGAAACACTTGACGGGGGGGTCATTTTTGTTCTCTTATTTATTGTGACACCCAATCAGTGCATGAGTGTATTTGTTAAGGCTGCATAATAAATGTGACAGGTGGCTGTGCAATGCGAAAGCAACTCAAGCTATTCTTTATACAGACAATTAAATATTTCCTTGTAGTTGTGCCACTAATGTAGTTTGCTCACTCTGCTACCTGTCTATTCTCCTCTAACCCAAAATGAGTCTTTAAAACAAGAGAAATATATTGAAGCTTTAAATGTATGATTCATACTCTATTATGTTTTTTTTTTAAGTCAGACATTTTGAGATAGGCCATGTGGACTATACTGCCAAGACTTCTCGTGCGAGATGTAAATTAATTTATTACTGCAAAATCGGGTCGACATCATTTTTAAAGGCTACTTGAACACATTAGGGGATGTGAAATTAAAGCAAAACCTCCGAGCAAAATCTCCGAACAAAATCTCCGAACAAAGCAGGCTTGTGTTTGATAAGTGAAACATGTTTTTCTTTTTTCTTCACAGGAAAAAACCCCACAAAATATAAGGTTCAATGCAATTCACCAACACCCCTAAATTGAATTTTAAGCCTAGCATCTGTTTCTTGGATGACTGCGGGTTTACCACCCAGGGTGTTGAGAGACTCACATGAACTGACTAGCTTCTCTTTGTTCTGATCTCTATTTATCTCCTCAGGCCCAATTCTCTCCTCCTTCTGCAAAAGACTGAAATTAAGTAATGCTGCATGCACTCTCTAATTTTAGTCATAGCATTCTTCTCAGGATGGTGGGGTGGAGAGACTATATTGTGACAAATATTTCACCCTTTCTTCAATCTAGAGATGATAATTTCAGTGTCCTTTATAATAGATATGGGAGGTTTAAAAATGTCTCCCTCTTAGCAGCTGTAAAATTGTTATCATAAAATAACCTGATTTTTGCTATTTTATTTCATTGCTTTAGAATCAGGAGGAGGAGTTTTTTATTAGAAAAAAAGAAAACGATTCTGTGAACTTCTGTTCATCTGGTAATTCATTTTAAGATTAAGGCTATAGTTTTTAAGATACTTAGTTTTTACATTATTACTTATGTTTCTCATTTATAAGTTTACTACACCAACTAGATGCTCAAAGATATTTTTGATGAGTAAAATTATAAAAAGCTTCAGTGATTTTTATATACTAAGTCTCAATTCCAAAATCTGCAACCTCTATATGTTGGGATTTATATTTCCAATTCATATAGTCAGGTAGCATAATTTTTAAGACCCTCTTTGATATAATTCTGACTTTTAGGCAGCTATAACACTATTTACAAAGTGCTGATGATGGCTTGTGTCAGTTTGACTTGTCACAGACTCCTTGTTATTCTTATTGATACACACTCTATGAAATAGAAAAGCATTTGAGTTGACTGAATAAACCATGAAAATGTAAATATACAGAAATGATCAAGGAAATCTGAGGAGACTGAGAGAAGGACTGTCTGTGTCCCATAGTGATCTAAATAGTTGATTTGCTCACAGCTTTTAATTTATTCATTCCACAAATACAGTATGTGAAATATTACCAGCTAAGTGCCTGGGATTCACTGGTAACAATGGTAGACACTTTCCCAAAGACTAGGAGTCCACAAAGAACATTCAATTAAACAAAAATTCAAGTATGATGTGTGTTAGGACAGTGGGTCACAGATTCTAAGGAAACATGGCAGAGAAAAAATGTCTTATGTAAATTGGGAAAGTGGTTAAAGTCCTTCTTGAGGAAGAGACATCAGTGTGGTGATTTGAAGGATGAGGGAGCATTCAGTGAAGAGGAAAGAAGGGGAGGTCCGGAGAGAGAATACAGAAAGCATGATGCATTGCCCAAGCTGAAGGAGATTCCATGGGTCTGCTTTGATGATGCTTGGAGAAAGTGAGGCAGATAACTCTTTGTATCCACTTGTATGTATGAATATTAGCAGGGAACAGCCAACTGGGCCAACTTCTAAGGTAAAACTGGGCTGAGTGGCCAAAAAGCATTATGTAGAAGTCTTTGACTATAGCTGTGCTTTTTTTTTGTAACTTCACTGGAGCATTTGCCTTCTATTCTTTTGTAAATTTGTTCCCACTTATCCTGAGTAAAACATTCACATACTCCAAACAAATCTCTCAGTTAGTCTTACCAGCCCACCTTCCTCTCAATTTCCGTTTTCAATCTAAGCACTTTCTTCTTGGCCAAACTCACTTCTTTCATTTGTAGCTGATAGGAGGAGAACTCTTTTTGTCTTTTTCAGTATTGGCCCAAATTAGACTGAAGTTTACTTCCTAAACCACTTGCCATTGCAAAGAATGTGGGGAGTTTATAAAAGTTAGCATTCATTCAAATTTGTATGAATTTATTCTCAACTTTAAATGTGGACCTCTTCTCTAAGGATAAATATAGAAAATTTGCCAAGAGAGTAGAATTTAGGTGCCCTCACCACACACACACACAAAAGAAGAGGTAACTTAAAGGTGATGATTATGTTAAATTGCTTACCTATAGTAATCACTTCACTGTAGATGTGTTAATCAAACATATTGTACACCTTAAATTTATACAATATAGAAATTTTAAAAACGTGTGTTTTCTCTAATGTTTGCTCAGTTGCGTAAAAAAGGCTTTGCATAGAGGAAAGGCTAAACCTATGGAAGATATTCATTAGTTTTATGAGAGTCTCTTGAAATTCAAATAGTAAGATTTTTTAATTGTTTGAAGGGAAATTTTTAGATACAAATGCAAAAATAAGAAATAGTCAACAGAAAATGTTTTTTCTATGTGCTAAGATGTGTTTGAATGACAAAAAGGGAAAACTCAAAGTAAACCACCATTTTGCCAACAGACACATTGTTTATTTTTAGACAAAATGTTAATGTCACAACTTAAAATTACCTTATCCTTTTTCTTCTTGGAAAACTAATGACTGAAAAAATAATCCATTAAAACTGAATAAGCTAAATAAAAACATAATTGGGTCTTAAACATAAGCAAACAAAACTTATATTGCATAGCTAATAGTAACACTGCTGAAATACAGCCATCTGTTCAACTTGAAAACTTTATTTTGAAATTGTTACTGAGTATAAGTAACAATGGTCTTGGATATCCTGTTCCAAAATCGGTTCTCCATTAAGAACATTTGTGAATTATTTTTATGATTAATACATTTTTAAAACATTTTGCAGAGGATTTTATTGGGGGGTTCCTGGTTTAGTTTTGATTTCTTTGATTTTTTAAATCATTCTTTACAAATTTCTTATATTTTAAAAATATTTCCTATGTTCAAAGGTCATGTCTCTTTGGTTTTGTTATGGATCACCCAAAATACATGATTATTACTTCGATTGTTTTCTTTATTTTTAGATATTTCTACCTTCAATTACTAAATGGAAAGAGTGAGGAACTCTAATCAGCAAGGAGCTCTTTGGTCCCAGTGCAGAGAAACAAGTTTAACCAGAAATCATAAGTTCATGGCTTTGTGCAGTCATTGTAATATTACTTCCATTAAACCATATAGGATGCCATAGAGTGATCAATGGAGAATGGAGTTTACACTGTAATATAAATTCCACAAGAGAAGATCTTTTTTTTTGGTTTTTATTTTTGTCTTTTGTACACTGAAGTACTCCAGATGCCTAGGAGAATATTTAGCACATAGAAAATGTTCATTAAATATTTGTTGAAAGAATGAATGAAAGCTAGAAAGGAGATAGGATATAACATTTATCAAATGTAGGTATTGTTATGAGCACTTCACAATACACCATCTTAGTACAATACTTATACAATACATATGGAGGAAGCATGAATATTACATTTTAACAGAAAAGAAAACTAAGGTTCAAAATGGTGAGTTTAATTACCCAAAAGTTTATAGTCAGTAACCAGCTGATCTGGCAATCAAAATATATTTAACAGGCTGGCCAAATAATACACTAGTAACAGTATCAGACTATTTATAAAATGTATCAGACAGAGTAACAGTTGAATATTGCAGTAGCCCATGAGATCCCCCACCATTGAGAACCCATGATTGAAGTAGCAAGGGAGAATAATTACTGTGGATGAGATACACCACAGATTTAATCAATTGCCAAGATTCCCTACTAGGAGGAGCCACCAGTAATATATATCATTGAGATTACCTGTTGATAGGTACAATGCTTAAAGAAAATATACATGGCTACGTTAGGGAAACCATTATTATTTGATAGCCATTACATTAGCTTTCTATTGCTACTATAACATAGTACTCACAAATATAGTAGCTTATCTTAGACTTTTGTAGGCCAGAAGTTTGTTTTTAAATTATTATGGGTACATAATCATTGTGTATCTTTATAGAGTTCATGTGATGTTTTGTTACAGGCATACAGTGGGAATTAATCAAATCAGAGTAATTGGGGTATCCATCACCTCAGGCATTTGCCATTTCTTTATGTTAGGAACATTCCATTTCCACTATTTTAGTTCTGCTTAAGTATACCCTAATGTATCATTTATAGTCATTTTTTGTGCTAATCAAATATGGTTCATTCTATCTCATTATCTAACCATATTTTTGTACCCATTAACCATCCCCATTTTATCCCCCCTCCCTGATAGCCTTCTCAATCTCTGATAACCATCATTCCATTTTGTCTCCATGAAATCAATTGCTTTTTAAAAATATTTTTATTTTTTTTTATTTCAAAATATTAAAAGGGGACAATCTTTTTGGTTACATGGATTGCTTTTGTAATGTTTGAGTTATGGCTGTAAGCATGCCCATCACCCAAATAGCATTCATTGCACCCATTAGGTAGGTTTTTCACCCCTCCCCTCATTCCCCCTTCCTGCTGCTTGATTTCCACTGAGTTTTACTTCCCTCTGTGCATATGTGTGCTCATCGGTTGGCTCCAATTTAATAGTGAGTACGTGTACTATTTGTTTTTCATTTCTTTAGATACTTCAGTTAGAATAATGGTCTCTAGTTCCATACAAATTGTTGCAAAAGGCATTGATTCATCCTTTTTTATGGCTGAGTAATACTCCATGGTATACATATACCACATTTTGTTAATCCACTCATAAATTGATGGGCACTTGGGTTGTTTCCACATCTTTCCAATTGTGAATTGTGCTGCTATAAACATTCAAGTGCAGGTGTCTTTTTTATATAATGATTTCTTTTCCTTTGGGTATATACTCGATAGTGGGATTGCTAGATCAAATGGTAGGTATACCTTTTAGTTCTCTGAGAAATTTCCATATTGCTTTCCATAGGGCTTGTACTAATTTGCAGTCTCACCAACAGTGTATTAGCATTCCTTTCTCTGCATTCACACCAGCATATATTGCTTTTAGACTTTTTAATAAAAACCATTCTAACTGGGGAAAGGTAATATCTCATGTGGTTTTTAATTTGCATTTTCCTGATGATTAGTGACATTGAGCATTTTTTCATACGTTTATTGGCCATTTGTTCATCTTCTTTTGATAAATTTTTGTTCATGTCTTTTGCCCAGCCAACTGATCTTTGACAAAGCAGAGAACAACATACACTGGGGAAAGAGATACCCTACTCAATAAATGCTGCTAGGAAAATTAAATAGCTACATGCAGAAGAATGAAACAGGATCCATATCTCTCACCACTAACAAAAAAGGAAGGCATGAAGCCATAAGAATTCTACGAAAAATGTAAGAAAAACTCTTCTAGATATCAGCCTAGACAAAGAATTTATGACTAAGACCCAAAAGGCAATAAATAAATGGGACTTGATTAAATTACAAAGCTTCTGCACAGCTAAGGAAATAATCAATTGTGCAAACAGACAACCTACAGAATGGAAGAAAATATTCACAAACTATACCATCCAATAAAGGGCTAATATCCAGAATCTGCAAAAAACTCAAACAAATCAATTGCTTTTAATATTTACCTCCCACATATGATTGAGAATATATGAGATTTGTCTTTCTTTGCTTGGCTTATTTCACTTAATGTTCTCCAGTTCCACCCATGTTATTGCAAGCGGCAGGATTTCATACTTTTTCTGGCTATATCATATTTCATTGTGTATATGTACCACAATTTCTTTAGTCATTCATCCATTAATGGATATGTAGGTTGATTCCAAATCTTAGCTATTGTGAATAGTGTTGCAATAAACATGGGAGTACAGATATCTTTTTGATATACTGAATTTCCCTTCTTTGAATATACACAGAAGTGGGGTTACCGGGTCATAGGGTAGTTCTAGTTTTAGTTTTTTTCAGGAACCCCCATACTATTTTCCATAGTGCTTGCACTAATTTATATTCCCACCAACAGTGTATGAGGGTTCCCCTTTCTCCACATCCTCACCATCATTTGTTACTGCTTTTCTTATTGATAAAAGCCATTTTAACTGGAGTGAGATGTTATCTCACTGTAGTTTTGATTTGCATTTCTCTGATGAATAATGGTGAGTATTTTTTTCATATACCTTTTGGCCATTTGTGTGTCTTCTTTTGAGAAATGTCTATTTAGATCCATTGCCCATTTTAAAATCAGATTTTGTGTTGTTTCCTATTGAGTTGTTGGAACTCCTTATATATTCTAATTATCAATCCCTTGTTAGACAGGTAGTTTGTCAATATTTTCTTCCATTCTGTGGGTTGTCTCTTCACTTTGTTGATTGTTTTCTTTCCTGTGCAGAGCTTTTTAGCTTGATGTGGTCTCTTTTGTCCAATTTTGTTTTGATTGCCTGTGCTTTAGGGGTATTAGTCAAGAAATCCTTGCCTAGACCAATGTGCTGAGGCATTTCACCAATGTTTTCTTTAAGTAGTTTCATATTTTCAGGTCTTAGATTTAAGTCTTTAATCTGTTTTGATTTGATTTTTGTATATGGCAAAAGATAAGTGTCTAGTTTCATTCTTCGGCATATGAAAATCCAGCTTCCCAGCACCATTAATTGAAAAGACTATCTTATCCCCCACTGTATGTTCTTGGCACATTTGTTGGAGATAAGTTCACTAAAGATGTGTAGATTTATTTCTGAGTTCTCTATTCTGTTCAATTGATCTATATGCCTGTTTTATGCTAGTACCATGCTATTTTGGTTACTACAACTCTGTAGTATAATTTGAAGTCACATAATGTGATTCCTCCAGTTTTGTTCTTTTTGCTCAGGATGGCTTTGGCTATTCTGGGTCTTTTGTGGTTCCATATGAATTTTAGGATATTTTTTTTCTATTTTTGTAAGAATGTCATTGGTATTTTGATGAGGATTGCATTGAATCTGTAGATTGCTTTGGGTAATGAGGACATTTTAACAATATTGGTTCTTCCAATACATGAACGTAAAATATCTTTCCAATTTTTGTGTCCTCTTCAATTTCTTTCATCACTGTTTTATAGTTTTCATTATATAGATCTTTCACTTCTTTGGTTAAGTTTATTCCTAGATATTTTAATTTATTTGTAGCTATTGTAAATGATATTACTTTCTTTGTTTCTTTTTTTTGAGACAGAGCTTTTTTTTTTTTTTTTTTTTTTGAGACAGCTTTGTTGTCCAGGCTAAAGTGAGTGCCGTGGCATCAGCCTAGCTCACAACAACCTTAAACTCCTGGGCTCAAACAATCTTTCTGCCTCAGCCTCCCAAGTAGCTGGGACTACAGGCATGTGCCACCATGCCCGGCTAATTTTTTCTATATATATTAGTTGGCCAATTAATTTCTTTCTATTTATAGTAGAGATGGGGTCTCGCTCTTGCTCAGGCTGGTTTCGAACTCCTGACCTCGAGCAATCCACCACCTCGGCCTCCCAGAGTGCTAGGATTACAGATGTGAGCCACCGCGCCCGGCCACTTTCTTGGTTCCTTTTTGAGATTGTTTACTCTTGGCATATAGAAATGCTACTGATTTCTGCGTGTTGATTTTGTATGCTGCAACTTTACTGAATTTGTTTATCATTTGTAATAGTTTTTTGTGAAGTCCTTGGGTTTCTCTAGACATAAGATCATATTGTGTGCATACAAGGATAATTTGACTTCTTCCTTTCCAGTTTGGATGTCCTTTCTTTCTTTTGTCTGATTGCTCTAGCTACAACTTCTAGTACTATGTTGAATAACAGTGGTAAAAGTGGGCATGTTTGTTTTGTTCCAGATTCTAGAGGAAAGGCTTTCAGTTTTTCCTCACTCAACATGATACTTGCTGTGGGTCTGTCATTTATGGCTTTTATCACATTGGGGTAAGTTCCTTCTATACCCAGTTTTTTGAGATTTTTTTATCATGAAGTCATGTTGAATTTTACCTAATGCTTTTTCTGTATCAGTTGAAATGATTATATGGTGTTTGTCCTGAGCTATGACTGTCGCAGACTCCTGATGGTATTGTCTTGATGGACTGGGTAAATTACAGGAGAGTTCCCTGGATTACCAGGCCACTTCTCTCGCTCTCTTCTCTCACTCTTTTTCCAGGTGGCTGGAGCTGAAAGAGGAGTGATATAGACACTTCCTCATGGGCACCAGCACCAAGTCACTCCTGGAGCCAGCCCAATCTCACACAAAGCCTGTGGTGATTATTGCCTGGCTACGTTTGATGTTTATTCAAAGCCCAAGGGTTTTTAAGTCAGCAAGTGGTGAATCCTGCCAGGACTGGGTCTTCGCCTTTAGGGCAGCATGTTTTCTTCTGGCCCAAGGTGGGTCCAGAAATTAGGTCAGAAGTTTAATGCAGGTATCATCAGATTAAAGTCAAGATGATGACAGAGCTACATTACTTTTTGGAGACTCTAAGGGAAAAATCCTTTTTTTGCTCGTTCAAGTGTTGACAGAATTCTATGAGAAGGTCTTACTTTTTTCTTGCTGACTCTTAGCTCCTAGAGGACTTTCTCTGGTCCCGGACGTCTCAGAACCAGCAATAGAGTAATAAGAAATAATACTTTCTCACACTGCCATCTCTTTGACCTCCCTTTGTCTTTCCTTTCTACTTTTAAGGATTCATATGATCAAATTTGGCCTACTCAAGATGATCTCTGTATCTCAATGTCCTTAGTCATATCTGCACTGTCCCTTTTACCATGCAACATAACATAGAAACAGGTTTTGGGGACTATGATATGGACATCTTCAGGAGGCCATTATGCTGTCTACCACAGTGACCATACTGATATGTAGTTCTCTTAACATTTTGATGGACATAGAGATTGCTGGTTTTTCAATATATTCTTTTAAATCAAATGGTAAAATAATTCCTTACTAAGGAACCTAGATAGCTTTTCAGTGCCTTCTAGCTGGAAGTATTGACTTGAGTCCCTAGGGAATTCTACCACCATTTGGTCTCACACAGAGTCCCAGTCCACTCTTAGTCCTACTCCTTTCTGAAGCATTCATCAGAAGAAATCACCTCTAGAAATTCTGGTATTCAGCATTCCTTCCCTGGTTGCATCTCTCTATCTTGATGTGAATGGTCTTGGTGGTGAGGCTGCTAAGGAAAGTCATATTAAAAAGAATATTCCATGGGCAAGTACACCTTCAATGTTTGGGGAGTTACCATGGCTGTGGTTCTAACCACAGCCTAGAGGTTGCCAGGCCCATTTCTTTGCTTCCTCACTCCTCACTTCTCCCTGGTGACTCTTAAAATCTCTTGAACAATAACTAGTAATTTCTTCAAATATAACCCAACATTCAGAATTTAGGTAGTAGGACTGCTTCAGAAAAAGTATTATACTTATTATCTGTTAACTCTTATTTTTTCTTCTTTGCATGTAGTCCTGTCCTTTATTTATATTTAAAATTTATTTTCTCATTGACTGTAGATTAGAATTAGAGTCTGTAACTGATTTTCTTTTTGTACAAACCTCAAAAGTGGTTTCTTAGAAGTCACTGAGTAATGATCAGGGTTTTCTATGTGGGAAATAAAGCTGGACTTGTTCCCATAACCACATATGCTAAACTAGTTAACTACTGCCCATATATCATTTTGAGTTTGAGGATAAACAAGGAAAAGGAATTAGAAAGAAAATAAGAAAGAAAAAAATGAAAGAATAGAATGCATTGCATCTGCTCTAAAATTTGGGTTGTATAATAAAAATGCTAAATAAATCCTGTTTGCCTACTCAAATACTTGTAATAGAATAATAAAAATGGTCTTTAGATTTATGACTGAGACCCAGTGCTGATATCAATGGAGGGGGAGAGTCCAAACATTATGAAGGGATACCCTAGACACATTGATGCAGGAAAAAAACAGTAGCTAAATTAGTTTCATGACCATCATCTCTGTCTACCATATCTGAGAGAAATCCAAAAACTCCTTAAGGAGATTTTTTGTAGGAAGAATTCCATAGGAATGGAGAATGCTATGGCATGTCCCTCCATCCCTCAATCCATGTCTTAGGGTCTCCAAGAGACCCACTCACGGAAATTTTGATTACCCCTGCCAGATTCTTACTGAGTTGGAGAATTTTGTAGTCTCCCTGTTTAACACCATTGGAGCAGAGCACAAAAGAGTTCTTGGACAAACCTGACATGTCCCCAACTATCTGGGAGAATCCAGGAAGATGCTTGATATTAAAGTGTGAAAGCAAGTGGCAGAATAATGCTGCCTGTGGCAAGACCTACCATTAGGTAAATTGATTCCTGTAACTTGGTAATGTACAACTGTAAGTGTTTTCTCATTGGGCAAGTGAATACCTGCATTATGGAGATTAATGCTAAGTTGTGCTGTGGCTTACCAGAATGAGTATTTATTTCTCATTTGTGCAATGTCTTTTGTGGATCAGGTAACCAAGTAGCTGTCTTCCTTCCTGAAACTATGCCACATGAACCCATGGCTTTCTAGGTTGCCATCTAGGATTAAGAGCGGGCTGAGGCACAATGACATTCCCTGACCTGAGCAGTATTCTCTTTTGTGACTTTTTGCACCTCTATTCATTCATGTACATATGTAAAGGATGTGCCTACTTCTAAGATAAAATACTTTCAAAAGTGTGGTGATACTTTTCTAGAAGCAGTACTTAAAGATATAATTACTCACAGCCATTGAATGCTAAGTTACAATTTAAGAGATCAATAGATAAATTGTATACACATTTAAGTTTTTTTAGTAAGGAATTTTATTTTATTTCTGCTAGATCCTGTACTCAGCAGGCAGAGTCTTTTCAAGATGACTCAAGGGCGCCACTTTATCAAGTAGTGCTGCAGTCAGTACTCAACAGATATTTCATTAGTTTCTTCACTTTTTCCTACTCTTTCTTGAAGTTAATTTAGAGCCTTGTGGCTTGTTATGACAAATAAATACAGGTGGATATAATGTGTGCCACTTATGGGATGAGATAGATGACCTCCAATATGTTTATATGTGTATGTAAATATTATACATATAATTAATGTAATATGGTTTTCAAATATAGTATCTTTCTTTTTACTTCTCTTGGATATAATAGTTATTATATTATGGAAAAAATTTTAATCCCAGATGTGAATAGTTATGTCTTTAAGTAAGCTTTTTAAACTTCCAGATTGTCAGTTTCCTCATCTGTATAATTGGAGATTGTAATTTATATATTGACTTCCAGTTCACATTGTGAACTGAGAACATTTATGACCTTGCCTTCTTCTTGGAGTAACTAATGAAATTAATGAAACATATATAAAATTTATATTTAAATTCAGGAAAAATAGAAAGAATGCCTCTAGGACACTCTTTTTAAAAGAACTGGGAAACAGAGGGGACCTGCTTATAGATTGGTAGGGAAAGAGTAGTGGAAACTTAGCTGAAGAAACAAGATCTTCCCAAGTAAGTTTTGGAGACTCTTCAAAATAAAACTATATTGCAATGTAAAAAAATAAATACCACTCAAAACCATAGTTTTTTTTAAAACAATTGTTATTCTTATTTTTTTATTTTGTTTTGTTTTTTTGTGATTTTGTGATCTGACTGATTCAGATGGGCAGTTTATCTGTTCTATGTGATTCCAGTTTGGGTTGCAATCATATGGAAGCTCAACTGGGCTAGAATGTCTAAGATGCCTCATTCATATGTCTGACACATTAATGGGGCTAGATGAAGAATTAAGCTCAGGGTGCAAGGATGATTGAGACTCTCTCCCTTTCTATGTAGTCTCAGAGCCTCTCTTCCTTGTGGCTTCTCCATGTGATCTCCACACAACTTCTCTCCAGTAGCACAGTCAAATTGCTTATATGGCAGGTCAGCATTCCTGAGAACACAAAAGCATAAATTTGCCAGACCTTCCTAAAGCTTAAGCCTAGAACTGGTAGAACTTCTCTTTATTGAATTGAATTGGATAAAGTGAGTCACAGAGCCAGTCCAAGTTCATTGCAGAAGGGGAATACAAAAAGTTGTGAATATTAGGAGACATGGTTCATTGGAGACTGTCTTGGAGATTATTTACCACCGTTACTCATCACAGCAATTCATTAAGGATACCATCCGTTCCTCCTTTCCTGAGCTGATGGTTACAGAGAAATATGTTCTTGACCCAAAGCTTAGCAGTTGAAGAATATGTATAGTCATTCAAAGAATAGATCCTATTCATGGTATTTGGGCCTGAGAGAGAAGCAAAGCAGAACTTAATGTGTGTCTAGTATTTTTACAAGATACTGTATTATGGTGGGAAAGTATAGGGGTGTGGAAACAAGGAAATGCACTGTTAGCCAGGAATAAAATATACTAATATGTCCATTCACAGAGAAAAGTTTCCCCTAGACATGATGTCAATAGTCCACATCAAAGAAAATTGAGGAAGCAATTCTCCATAACTGCAGAAAAGTCTAATATTAGGTACCTTAGTTATTTAACCTGTTTAACCCATCCTTGCATATGGGACAGAAAAACAGCCTACAATAAAATAATGGAAAACAAATGTGATAGAAAAAAACAAATAAAAATAAAAATCTGAACTAAGCATGTGCATGCACAAACATATATATTGAAATTAAAATTAACACAGAAAATTTAGATAAATAATGAAATTATTTGATATCAAGTGATTTGAATTTAAATCATAATTATAAATCAAAAGAAACTATTATTTAAAAAATAGGAAAAATAGAATTTCAGGAAACTATATTATTTATGAGATTAAAAAATAATAATCCAATGCACAGAGTGAATAATAGCCAGAGAGTGATAAAGACTAAATTGGTGCTCTAGAAGATAAGATTATATAAATTATGCAGATTATAAACTAAACAAATATATATGAAATATAGAAATTTTTAGAAATGAATAGTCCATCCAAGAAGTATATAACAGGAGTTCTAAAAGTTAAGAGTACAGGTAATGGAGGGGAGGGAATAATAAATTAACATTATCAATCAGTATCATATTCAATAATGTTTTTTAGATTTAAACTCATACTTACAAAAATAAAAAAGAGCCCAAGATATTTTTAGGAAGTAGTCATTGGAGGGTGTCACTTGAGCATTCTCATTTAACTAATAGGTATTTAGTAACATGGCAGTGATCTTCAATCAATATAGGTCTAATCATTTTATTTGTTTCTGGTTTGGAGAGAACATCAGGAACTTCCCTGAATGCGGCTGCTTGAAATATTTGACATTACCATGAAAACCTGTTCCCTGTGGCAAAATCATGTGGTTAATCGATATGATAATCCTTCTTAAGCAACCTATTTATAATAATCGCTAATGTTTCCTGGGGTCTACTTGTGTTCCAGTCACTGTTCTAAGTATCTAAAATATATTATCTACTTTCACCTTCAGATAAACTCATAGTGGTAGGCAGGGGACAGCCCAGATTTTGTGGGGCCTCAAGTTAATGCAAGCACTCTTTATTAAAAAAATATATAAAATTATGAACACAAAAACTGGTATAAAAGCAAATATTTATTTGAATGGGGAAAAATGTCATGATAAATTACTGGAGTGTTGGGACTGGTCTTTTTCTTTCAAGAAACTTTAGTTAATTTTCCAGAAATTGCTTTTACAAAATGCTTTTAATTAGCCCTGATTTCCTCCTTGTTTGTAAAGGACCTCACACATGTGCAGAGCCCTGAAGATGAAACTCCAATTGCTTCATGGTAAATTCACCTTGAGAGATGAGTACTAGAATACTCATAAGGAAATGGAGACACTGAACACAGCGGTTTTTAAGTAGCAGAACAAGGATTCAAATCTAGGCTGTCTGGTTCAAGAGTCTGCACTCTTTTGACCCTCATGTTTTATCACCTGTCTCTGAGCCCTTTCCTAAAAGACACCATGAAGATCTGTTCTGAGGAAGAACGAGTTAAGTTTGCATATCATTTGATTCAAATCATGTCTATCTGATTAAGAATATTGTTTTTGTTATTGATATATTCATCTTCATGGACAAAATCAGAAGTACCTTTTCCTTTTTAGTCTCAAATATAGCAAAAGAAAATTGAACTTGCATTTCCCTAAAAGCTCACAAATTCTACCCATGAGTCTACCATGAATGACAACTAGTATGTCCTGAATGGCTTATCAGGTGTTCCTAACAAGAGCCTTAGGTCTAGGTCACTCAAGTCTCCCAATTACCAAGTTCAAAAAATTGACACTGGAGATCATAAATACAGAGATCATTGAAGATTCCAATCTTCAGACAGAGTGCATGAATGAGGGAAGGTGAAATGAAGAATGTAACCCCATAATCAATTGGGAATATAAAATGGAGGAGGCTCTTTGACAAGAACCTTTGTTTATTGAAATTTCTACCTCAGAGCGATCAAAAGAATATGTATGGCCAACAAGAGGAGGCCTAAAATAACTTTTCAGTGAATATCATTTACATAACCATAATGCTTTTTTTTTCTGTTGGGTTTAATGATTTAATTCAACTTAAAGCAAAGTACAATATATTTATTCCAATTTCACATGATGTGAAATACTGAGATCAGAGAGAGAGTATGGAGTCACAGTGTATAGACCACAGTATATATTTTGGCTTTTGCAATAAACAAAGAGGAGCCACTACCATGTTCTGAGTAGAAGTATGACATCTTCAAACAGGTGTTAAGTGAAACATCTGAACTATTTTACTGAAAATATACATAAGAGAGTAAAGGGGCTGAAAAATTAGGCTAATGAAGAAAATGTTACAATAATTCTGGTCAAAGATTGTGGTAAATTGGGCCAGAGATGAGGATAATTTGGCTTTTGTACAGAGATGAAGAGGGATTGGATTTGGTATATACTCTGAAAGTAGAGCAAATAGGATTTGTTGGGATATGATATAGGGGGAGGTGAAAGGAATAAATAAATAAATAAGGATGACTCCTTGTTTTTAGACTGCAATTGGAGAGCAATGTTTCTTACTGTCATGGGAAAGACTGCAGCAGCAGTCTTGGATGGGGAGACAGGAAAATCTTGAGATGATGAGGATGTGATTATTAGGGAGCAGAAAAAGGAGGAATGGGGCTTTTATGAAGATCACTGGGCTCTGGGGCCTGTCTTTCCTCTCATCATCTTCTGTATTCTGAATGTTTGTGTCCCCACAAAATTCACATTTTGAATCCCTGACCCCAAAGATTATGGTATCAGGACCTGAAGCTTTTGGGAAAGTGGTTAAGTCATGAGGGCAGACAGAACCCTCGTGAATGGGATTAGTGGCCTTTAGAAGAGGAGGACCCAGAGAGCTACCTTGCCCCTTCTACCATGTGAGGTCACAGCAATAAATCATCACTGATGAAGAACAGGTCCTCACCAGACATCAAATCTGCCAGAGCCTTGATCTTAGACTTCGTAGTCTTCAGAACTGTAAGAAATAAATTTCTATTGTTTATAAGCCACCCAGGGTGTGATATTTTGTTGTAGCAGCCTAAATGGACTAAGAAACAATCACATTGTGAAGGTGGGGGAGAGGCAGTGTTACCAGCAGCCCTCTGAACACTGAGTGACTGAGAACTATTCTTTATCCCTGATGTTGAAGTATTAGAAACTTGGAGTAGGGGCACAAGTTACTAGGACCATTAGGAGCTCTGGACTGTCCTCTTCCTTCAAGTAGATGAATAATTTCTGATTCCTCTTTCCTTTATTGAATTAAGAAAACAAACAATAAGTATGCTCTTAATTTTGGAGATTCATGCAATTACTTAATCAACAGGTTTCATTACAAAATGCTTATTTCATCAAAAACAGCCACACTGTAGATGTGTTTTGCTAAATAAATCTAATTTGATTAGAATCTGAGTTAGATGAAAAAGTGCTTTATTAACCCATGTATATCATTAAAGTGGATCAAGGCCAGACTATAGTGAAAAGTAAATCAGAGCTTAATAAGTTTTATAAGCATTCATTTGCTTCTTTCTTGAACACATATCAGAAATTTTTAGAAGAAATTAATAAATGATTAAAAGATATTGCAATAACATAATTGTGTTAAATGCATTCAGCCTCTTTTAAATATATTGTTAGCTAAGAAAACACCACGGAAACCAAAAAATAAATCAAGTAAATAATTTAAGATACATAAGACCTTTTGTCTGGGGAAAGAGAGATACTTTGTAAAGACTGATTTTATGTGACATCCCACTAGATGCAGCAAATCAACAGTGGTCCTTATATAAAAAGTCATGCTTAGGAAGTTTTACTTTAAATATGACTTTTAAACCAAACAATTCATGATTTAATCATTTTACGTTTGACAGAGTCAAACGATAATGCACAGACCATAATGAACACAGCTGTGCTTAGCACTTTTTTGTCATGCTGTGTCTACAAGAAACTGAAATGTCTCACATATTCAGCTAGCCTTCAAGATGGTTTATCTATGTATAGGCGATCATTCAGATTTGGGGTAATTAGTGCATTGATATTAAATTCCTGTTAGATTTTGCTTTGAAAACTCTCACAGTGAATGAAATTTTTTGAGATGCCATTCGTTTGTGCTCCCAATGTGTCTGGTGCATACCTCCATACCAGGTTTTGTCATGCTACATGTCAGGGGTCTGCAAACTTTATATTTAAAGTGCCAGATAATAAACATTTTTAGCTTCGTGGGCCATATGGTCTCTGTTGCAAGTCTTCAAGTCTGTCTTTGTAGCATGATAACAGCCATAGAAAATACATTTTAAAAATGGGCATGGCTGTGTTCCAATACAACTATTTATAAAAACAGTAGCAATCTAAATATGGCTCATGGACCACACTTTGCCATCCATTGCTCTGTTCATCCTTGGCATATCTGTCTATCTCCTTCATTAACTTTACTTGATAGCAAGCATCATTTGAGGTTTATATTTTTATTTTCAGAACATGTTATAGTATCTAGAATATAGCAGGTACACAATAAATGTTGAATAGAATACTCATCTGTCATGATAATTAATTATTTTAAATGTTCTTTACGATTACTATGACTCATTACATTAGAATAATGTTCAAAATGTTTCTGAAGTGCTCTATACAAATTCTAAAACCCAATAAAAAATATAACTAATGCTTACTGACTTTTTAATAACTACTTTCCAACGACATAGTCTTTTCTTTAATGTAATATTTTTCTATTTTTAAAACAATAGTTTGATTGTAGAAAGTTAGAAATCTAGGATTTTTAAATGTGTGGTTATCAATAGGAAGGGTATTCTCATATACCAGTCCAATAAGTTTTTTCAAGAATAGACATGTGTTCATTAGTAGGCTGGAACTGGTTCCTGAGAAATGATTGTGTACATCTCTTCCTTATTCTGTGTTCAGTAATATAACATTGGAAGATTGAAATCAGGCATCATGGGAGCATTGATACTATAGAGCTTGGCAAATGTGGCTTTTAAAAACATTTACCACCACAATACTGCACTGGATATCATCCCAGCACTGACCAGTGAGATGCAAAGAACTATCCTAAAGTGTTTGCTTACTCCTTAAGAGAGATTAAACACACACACACACACACACACACACACACACACACACACACACACACACATCTCTTTCACCTGGATATAAACATGTACCCTTGTTTTATTATTTTTTAATTTCAAAATATTAAGGAGGTACAAATATTTTTGTTACATGGATACATTATATAATGCTGAATTCAGGGCTTTTAGAATAGTGCTCAATGTACTGATAGGTAAGCTTCTGTCCCTCACTCCCCTCCCAACCTACCCCTTCTTGGTTTCCCTTGACCTTTACATCTTTTTGCACCCATGTGTACCCATTGTTTAGCTCTTACTTATTAGTCAGAACATGTGGTATTTGTTTTTCTATTCCTGAGATACTTCATATGGGATAATGGTCTCCAGTTCCATCCAAGTTGCTGCAATAGACATTATTTTATTCCTTTTTATGGATGAGTAGTACTCTTGTGTGTGTGTGTGTGTTTTCTTTAACCACACATGAATTGATGGGCACTTAGGTTGATTCATCATCAACATCTCTGCAATTTTGAATTGTGCAACAATAAACATTCAAGTGCATGTGTATTTTTGATAAAATGACTTCTTTTCCTTTAGATAGATACCCAGTAGTGGGATTGTTGGGTCAAATGGTAAGTCTACTTTTACTTCTTTGGGGAATCCTGATATTGTTTTCCATATAAGGTGTACTAATTTGCAGTCCATCCAACAGTATATGAACATGCCTTTTCTCTACATCCATGCCAATATCTATTGTTTTTTGACTTTTTAATAATGGCCATTCTAACAGGAGTAAGGTTTTTAATTTGTTGTGTTAATTTTAATTTCTCTGATGATTAGTGATGTTGAGCATTTTTCCATATGTTTGTCAGTGTTTATCTTCTTTTGAGAAGAATCTATTCATGTCTTTTGCCCACTTTTTGATGGCATTGTTTTTTTCTTGCTGATTTGAGTTATTTGTAGATTCTTTGTCAGATGTATAGTTTGTGAATATTTTCTTCCATTCTATAGGTTGTCTGTTTACTCTGTTATTTGCTTTGCTGTACAAGAAGCTTTTTAATTTAAGTCAGTCCCATTTATTTATTTTTGTTATTGCTGTATTTGCCTTTGGGGTCTTATTACTAAGTTCTTTGCCTAAGCCCATGTCCAAAAGAGTTTGTCTACATTTCCCTATAGAATTTTTATGGTTTCATGCCTTATTTTTAAGTCTTTTATCCACATTGAATTAATTTTTATGTATGGTGAGAGGTAGGGGTCCTATTTCATTTTTCTGCATGTGGCTATCCAATTTTCTCAGCACCATTTATTGAATAGGACTTCCTTTCCCCAGTTATTGTCTGCTTTGTTGAAGATCAGTGGTCATAGCTATACAGTTTTATTTCTGGGTTCTCTATTCTGTTCCATTGGTTTATGTCTCTACTGTTACCCTAGTACCTTGCTGTTTTGGTTGCTATACACTGTAGTATAATTTGAAGTCAAGTAATGTGATGCCTCCAAATTTGTTCTTTTGGCTTAACATTGATTTGGTTATTTGAGCTCTTTTTTAGTTTCAAATGAGGTTTAGAATTACTTTTTTCTACCTCTGTGAAATATGATAGTATTTTAATGGAAATTGCATTGAATTTGTAAATCACTTTGGGCACTATGAACATTTTAACAATGTTGATTCTACCAATACATGAACATGGGCTGTTTTCCCATTTGTGTCATCCACAATTTCTTTCCTCAGTGTTTCATAGTTGTCTTTGTAGAGATCTTTCACTTCCTTGGTTAAGTATATTTCTTGGTATTTTATTTTCTTTATAGCCATTGTTAATGGTATTGAGTCCTTGACTTGACCCTCAGCTTGAGTGTTATTGGTATATGGAAATACCACTGATTTGTGTACATTGATTTTGTAACTCGAGACTTTGATGAATTTATTTATCAATTCTAAGACTCTTTTAGTGGAGTCTTTGGGGTTTTCTAGATACAAGACCATATCATCAGCAAACTGGGATAGTTTGACCTCTTTCTTTCTAATTTGGCAGCCCATTATTTCTTTCTCTTGCCTGATTGCTCTAGCTAGGATTTCCAGCACTATGTTGAACAGAAGTGGTAACAGTGGGCAAACTTGACTTATTCCAGTTATTAGGGGAAATGCTTTCAACTTTTCCCCATTCAGTATGATATTGGCTATGGGTTTGTCATAGATAGCTTTTATAATTTTGGGCTGTGTTCTAATAGTTGCTAACAGAAATTATATGCTTTGAAAAATATAATGAAGACAAAGCTGACACATAGGGAATTACAGAGAAATAGAGTGAGGAACCTTTCTGAGCTCAGCCTAACTATTTCCAGCTCTGAACTTCTACGTATAGGAAATCTTTATTGCTGAATCAATTTGAGAAATATTGCAATTGCTTGCTAAGTGATGTATATCCAAATATTTGAATTATATTCCCTTTTTCTTCCCTAATGCTCTCTTCTGTAGTCTCAGTTCCTTCATCTGTTCTCATTGGGAAGAATGTTTAGTTCCCCCATAATTCTGGTTTGCTGATATTATCTTTCATATGAGTCTTAAAAATAATTGTCAGATTTAGCTCTAACATTTCAAGAACAGAGTCACCTAGTCACTTGTATGTTTAGATCATATAACTCTGTCAGTTAAAACAAATGTACATAGGCAAATTATTTCCACAATTACATGGTTTGACACAACTGCAAACAGAAAGTGACTTATGGAAAACATCATTTAACCTTGTCCACATGTCTACTTATCAGTTGGGGTTAGTCTATCTAGGTTGAGCTCAAATAGAATTGGTTTCAAGTTGCAGGTCAGGTTTGGATCTACTCCGTGATTTTAATTCTCTATTGAAAAGAACACTTCAAGAGATGAAAGAAGCACAAGAGGAGTGGGTTCAAAAATACCCAGGGCCTCTTAAGGCCTAGGTTCAGCACTGGCACACTGTTGCATCCACCCACATATCATTGCTCAAGAAAAGTCACATACTTAAGTCCAACATCAATGAGTGCTTAACTGCACTTCACCTTTTGGGCAAGGGAACGCCAAGTCACATGGCAAAGTAGGTAAATACAAGGAGGGGCGAAATTCTAATAACATATTATTTTTTGGATCTTGTTTATAAACCAAATCATTAAAATCACTGAACATGAAGCCCAGTTATATCACATCATTTTAGTGATCATAGTATCCCTTGAATAAAACAAGACAAATAAACAGAGCAAGTAACTGACCTAATGTTTACATAACCAAATTCTTAAAATGTCACCTTAAATATGGCATCCTGGTGATCAAAAACCTTCAGCAGTTTTCCATTGCATACAGTATAATTCCAAATATCTTAGCTTTAAGAACATCTATAATTTAGCCCCAAACTATACTTTCATCTATGCTTCTACAAGCCCAGTCATTTAAGCAAATGCATATAATCATTCTGTAGTTAAATCTCTTCTTATCTTCAATTTTGCTCATTATTTTCTCCACCTGGAAAACCTTCCCTCTTTCTCTATGCATTCTGATTTCTAGGTAGACTAAGATCCCTTATAACCTAGTATAGAGTAATCTTTAAGTTATTTAAATTCCTAGAGAGTTTGTAAACTGGAATACTGATTTGGCACTCACAGTCATCAAAGGATTAGCGTGAACACTGGCCATATAGCTTGCTGGGAGTAAGGAGGGGCTAATCTAGTAAGAAGGAAGTAAGCGGGAATAAAGCCAAGTCCAGGGACAAATGTTAGAAACCACCCCAGGTTACAGGGCAGGCAGAAATGATGTCACACAAGAGAAGGAAATCCCCATGTTGGTGGTGCAAAGGAAAGCTGTGCTATATGACCAAGCAGGGCTCCTGCTGGTTCTGAGGACAGAGCAAGCCTAAACCACTATGGGTCTAGAGACCATGTATGATGGGGATGAGATCAAATAGACCATGACAACTATCATAACCTGTCTTGCCCATTAGTTCTTTTATATTCGGGTTTACATAAATCCTTTTCCACAAATTGACTCTATGTTCCAGGAAGGCAAGTGTTAGATTTTATATATTATATCCCCCAAACTAGTAAGATTTTAAGCACATTCAACTCTAAGTAATCACAATTTATCAATAAATTTTAATCTTTGCTTTTTAAGTAGAAAGAATGAAAATGCATTCTTGGCTAAATCTGGCATTAATAAACAAAAAATAATGTGCTTAACTTATATGACATAAGTAAGTATACACCAAAATAACTGGATTAAAAAGTAACTTCTGAATATGCATGCAAAGAATCCAAAAGATGAGACAGTATGTACAGTCTCTTATTTGGCTTGTTCTCACAAAGACTGTGTTAATTTCAAAAAACTATCCTGTACATCTGTTGTTTTAGGTGTCATTTGGGACTGTTGACATCACTGTCAAGTATTCTTCAAATTAAACCTTTCTTCCATCCAAGCAGCATGAAAGACCAGTGTAGTCATTAAAATTGATGGAGTAAATAATCAAGAGCCATCAGCAAAAGTAGAGGAAGTACTGAGCATCATGTCTACTTGTCGAGAAAACAAGAAGGAGGCAATATGAAACTGACAGCGTACTCCGATTATATTTGTGCATTTTGCAACCTGCATTATAAAAATTTCACTTTAGATTGGAAGTAGAAAAGAATATTAATCATACCCCAAGAAACAATAGCTGGTTTAGCAGGATGGTATGCCAATGAACAGGGTCCTATAGAAACTATGCAAAGCAGAAATTGAGGAGTTGAACACCCTGTCTGACTGAGTACATTACAACTTTGAAGTTTAGTATGAAAATTAGCAAAAAGAAAATGTCACAAAAAAACAAACATCATAGCTGTGGTTTCCAAGAGAGATGCAAATACGAGAATGAAATGGCCCTCTGCTTTTTTTTTTTCCTTTTCTTGAACAAAATTGTCATGGTATTTGAGAGAAAATCTTGGCAAATCCAAGGCAGGCGAGTGATAATAGCAACAATAATCACCAGAAATGATCAGGTAATAATTATTTTCTGGAAGCTAGCACCAAGCAAGGAGAAATAGGCCAACAGACCACAGTTACACCTGAATAATGAGCAGGGCAGAACAGAAACAGCATTCACTGGCATAAGATTAAAACAGATTAACATTGTCTCATGGAGGAGAAAATAGCTAGAATAGCCAACCAGTTTGTCATTTTCTATATTTATTCATTATTTCTTTTTTACTTTTATTTTAAAGATCCAGTTATGTTACATTATATTCATATGTTATCCAATATTGGATATATTAATGTCTGCAAGTATTTATAAATTTGTTTTGTGGGACATAAATAAAGCACATGGTGTAAAGTGTCATTCGTTGTATTTGTGTGCAACCTGTGAATTTTGGAAAAAAACAATAAAACATGGTGTGAATAGACAGAAAAATAATTGACATCTACTAAAACAGGGATAAACCCATACATAATGTACTTGACTTAATCCCACAATTTTACCGCTGAATGAGTTGAATAATTAAAGCACTTCCTTATCAGTTTTCAAAGGAATTCCTAAAGAAATTCATAGGCTCAATAACTTTAGGTGGTGCAGTCCTTCTCTGGTAGAATTTAATTACATATATTTAACACTTTTTTCAAAATATAAAGCTATATCTCCCTCCTCACTATGATCCAACTTTATTTTATAAAAATATGACAAATTGAATAATTATGCATCTCCTTTATTATTAATGAAGTGTCAAATAGTGTATTTATTTGTTAAGCTCAGGAAATATCTACTTGTTAACTCCTTCCAAAATCTGTTTCAAATGCTGCCACTAAACTGATTGATTGTTTCTGTATAAATGTTCCATGTTCTTTAGATCTTGTTATCTTTTGTCTTGTTTGCTTTTAAATATTTTGGGTTTAGGTTTACCTGTAAACCTGCCCAAAGTAATGCTTAAGATTGATTCTTGCTTAAAGTGCCCCAAACAGTTGTGTTTATTTTCTTAACATAAATTAGCATTCACAGAAGTCCAAGGTCATGATTCAGAATATTTTATGCCAATACTTTGGAACATTTCATATACCAATTGTGATATGAGTCTACTTAATTCAAATTAAGAAAGAAAGCTATGCTATCCCAATCAACCCTAATTGGCACTTTAAATGATCAAGACCAACAAATATATAAAACATTTCCTATAATAAATATCTAGAGATAAGTTTTATAATTAGTGTGATTTTTAGACTAAAATAGACATATACACAGATAATTTATATATGTAAAAATAGAGTTAACTCCTCTCAGTCATCTATAGAAATAGGAGATAGAAAAATTATAGAGATGTCAAGTAAATCATTGATCTAAATATCTCTTTTTAACCATTATTTTAAGCTTCTACCTACTAAATTTAATAAGTAGGAACATTGTAAGGTTTTCTTTTTTGTCCTAAAGGTGAATGCAAAAAAGAAAAAGAAATGGATGACAAGTAATACACACACAAGATAATCATCTTTGAGATAATTAAGAATTGCCAGTCATGGCCATTTATTTAATAGTTTAATGGCATCCTCTGATCCAAGTCTTGCGTCAAAGTGCCTGATGCATAGAGGTGTGTAACTGCATTTGCCCACTCCTCAGCTGTAGAGAAGTCTGAAATCATTTATATTTCTCTTCCATAGTGAGAGTCAGACTTTGCCTCAGGAGCATGGTTATACTGGAAACAAGATAGGGATTAAGTTGCTGAGTGGACAAAATGAGTTTTCACTACAATAACCAAATCCTGGCCAAGTATAGTGGCTCACACCTGCAATCCTAGCACTTTGGAAGGCCAACACTACAGGATCACTTGAGGCCAGGAGTTGGTGACCAGCCTGGGCAACATAGCAAGTTCCCGTCTCTACTAAAAATAATAATACTAAAAAAAAAAAAAAATTAGCTGGGCATGGTGGTGTGCATGCTTGTAATTCCAGCTATTCAAGAGGCTGAGACAGGAGGTTCACTTGAGCCCAGGAATTTGAGGTTACAGTGAGCTATGATTGGACCACTGCTCTCCAACCTGGGTGATGGAGCAAGACCCTGCCTCTAAAATAATAATAATAAAATTTTAAAATTTTTTTATATATTTGTGTATGTTTATATTTTATTTTAAGTCTTTTACTTGACAAATAGATTGTATATATTCAAGGTGAACAACATGATGATTTGAGATATATATATATATATATAGTGTATTGACTACCATAGTAAAACAAATTACACATTCATCACCATCCATAGTTTCCATTGTGTGTGTGTGTGTGTGTGTGTGTGTGAGAGAGAGAGAGAGAGAGAGAGAGACAGACAGAGAGAGAGAGAGAGTGCGACAAGGACATTTAAAATCATTCTTATAATTTTCTACATTTTATAATTTTTAATTAATTTTAAATTTTATTTAATTTTAATGACACATTTTATAATTTGTAACATTTGTTTTCTCTCTCTCTTTCTTGACACACACACAATTTATTTTCAGAACTATTTGAGTGTAGGTTGCAGACATTATACCCATTTACCTCTTAATACTTTATACATTTCTAAAAACAAAGGTAGACTCTTGTATAACCAAAGTATAACTATCAAGTTCAGGAAATTTAACATTACTATAAAACTTTTATTTAATCTACTGTTCATATTCCAATATTATCAATTGTCCCCAAAGTGTCCCTTATAGCAGTTTTTTCCCTCCAGGACAGAATCCTGTCCAGGATTATATATAGCATTTAGTTGCTATGGCTCTTCAGTTTCTTTTGATCTATAACAATTCCTCAGCTGTCATTTGTCTCTAATGACTTGGACATTTTTCAGAAGCATGTAAGCCATTTGTTTGTAAGATATTCCTCAACTTGGATTTATCTTGCATTTCTTTATTATTATCATTATTTCTTTAGATTAGGTCAAGTATTTTGAGACAGAATACTACAGAAGTAATTATGTGCTCTTTTCAGGATACCTGAACCTCAGGCGCAGTATGTCCATCTGCCGCCTTGTTGATGATATTAGCTTCAATCACTATCAAAGTGTTCGACAGTAGTCTAAGAACAATCCCCAAGTAACTCTCTTTTGAAGGTATGTTCTGCAATAAATAATCAGCATGGTAATACTCCAGAAATCCAGGCCAATCTCAAAGTATCAGCAAGTCTGATTTTCCTGTCAAAAATGCTGTCCAATCCATCTCCTGCCCCTTACCTTCTCTGTTTCCAGAGCCAGAGTCTGGCATCGGTCTACTGTGTTTCCCTATCTGCAGGGGACAAACACCGAGCTTCCCAAGTGGGACCTTTGAAATTCTTTTCACTATACTAGAGGTGAGAGTTAAATATCCACCCACCACCACCCTACATGTGCTCCTCTCCAGTGCACTGGGGGTGGGCTGGGACTGAGAACACAGCAGCAGCTCATTCCAAAACACTAGTCACGCATATGAACATTTACATTAGCCTGGGGGAGAAGGATTTTTAGAAAAGTCATTTCAGAGCAACTGATGCCTGATAAACTGTACACATCACTTGTATGTTTACTCTAAATATTGCTTTTACTATGATTCTAACTTTACAGTTCCTTTGTCTTCACTCTACATACTGTTTGGCTAGTACACCCACAATACAACTACATCTTTCAACTTTACACCAATGATCCCTTAATTTATAATATCTGCTCCAATTTTTCTCTATGAAACTGAGTCTTTCAGTATCTATTGGGCATCTGAAAATGCCATAGAAATCCCAAAATTAATTTGCTAAAAACAAATCATCCTCTTCTTGCCCTCAAATTCTTTTTTATATTAAATATTTCACCTGAAAGCACTAAATAATTCTAGATTGTTTCTTTAAGAACCATATCCAATTAATCAACAACTGTAAAATTTTCTTCTTTGTAATTATCTTACCAATACATTCACTTATATCCATCTCCAGTTTCTCATCCTATATTTACACTGTCATAATTTCTAACTTCCATTATTATGTAAGAACTGAACTCTCTGCCTAAAATCCTGTCTCTTGCATTCTGTCTACCACTCAACTGTCAGATTGATCATGGTAGAATATAACTATGACTAAAGCACTTGGCTGCTTATTATGCATGACTCCTTATTGCCTATTGGGTAAACTATTTCTTAGCATGTCATAAAATTTAAAATCTTTACTCTGACTATATTTCTGGGAGCATTCATTGCCATTGCTCACTTGCGTGGGCCTTAAAGTAAGACATTTTATCCTCCAGATAACTGTCTTTGCTCAAATTGTCCTCCTTGCCTGGGATTCCCTAACTTCACTTGTGTGTTCAGTGAATTTCTTCTCAATCTTCAAGGCTTAGCTTTCATATCATCACCTCCGTGGATCATCCAAAAGATATTTCCTAACACACCTCCATCTGGCACACACCACCTTACTTTTATAAGTAAAATGTAAGTTTTACCAAAATGTAAGTTTCTGGAATCCAGGAATGTTATATTTTCTTTGGTACCCTGAGGACCTAACACTACTAAATACTCAATAAAGGTACGTGGAATAAATGACCAATGATTCAACTTATAGATGTGAATAATGGGAAATTAAAAATAAGGCCAGGCGCAGTGGTTCACGCCTGTAATCCTAGCTTGAGGTCAGGAGTTCGAAACTAGCCTGAGCAAGAGCGAGACCCCGTCTCTACTATAAATAGAAAGAAATTAATTGGCCAACTAATATATAGAGAAAAAAATTAGCCAGGCATGGTGGCGCATGCCTGTAGTCCCAGCTACTCGGGAGGCTGAGGCAGGAGAATCACTTGAGCCCAGGAGTTTGAGGTTTTGAGGTTGCTGTGAGGTAGGCTGACACCACGGCACTCTAGCCAGGGCAACAAAGTGAGACTCTGTCTGAAAAAAAAAAAAAAAAAAAAAATATATATATATATATATATATATATATATATTCTAGTTAACAGCTCCAAAAAAATTATGGTAGTAAATGGAGAATAATCACTGTGAAGCATATCTTTATAGAAATTATTGCCTAAGGGCAAACTTGGTATTATAATGAGTCTGTAAATTTATATTTTCATTTCAGAAATTCACATTTTAATACTTCAATGTCTTCTTTCAAAATTCAGATTTTGTTAAAAACCAAAATTATATTATATTATTAATTTTGTTTTTCTTAAACCTCTATGCCAGAGTTTACTTCACATACATGGAGGTTTATACTATTCACATTATATAACCCTGTGTTCAGAACATATTCCCAAGTTAGCATAAATTCTGCAGACTGTCTTCTCATCTCCACCCAGCTTCTTTCCAGATTGAAGAATTTTTATCATTTTTTCAACTCATCTTTATTATTAATTAGGTTAGACTAAGCTATGCTATGGTAATGAATAAACTCTCAAATTTATTTTGCTTAATGTAGAACTTTTTTTTTCTCTTCTATGCAAAGTCTATTTTGTTATGAGCTCAATGTATCTCCCCACTGGAAAGTAGCTCCAAGATCCAGTCTTCTAACTTAAGATTCTGCCATTTCAACATGTGGCTTTATGGTTTTCCACAAAAGAGGAAGAGAGACCATGGAGAACTCATACAGTATTTTATCTCATAGTCCAATAAAAACTAGTCACGTGGCCCCTTCATATTGCAAGGGGTTCTGCGAAATGTAGTTTTTATGTGTAGATGTCTAACCATCTCCTATTTTCCCAGCACAGCTTCTCAGAAGAGACAGCACTTAGGAATTGCCCAAGTCAGATACTTGTTATTTTTCTGGCTGCCCTTTTTGAAATCCTTTACGTGATGCCTTACCCAACTCCTGATTTGCTTGCAAGAGTTTTTGAGGATTTTGTTTCTGTTTTTGTTTTTAATTTTTAAGTATTTCATCAAATGTTCTTGAAGAAAAAAGTTTCCATGTTCTAGCTTCTTGTGGCATCATTACCTGGAATTGATGGCTTACCTTTAGGAGAGGTCTAAAAACTCCACAATTGCATGGTGCCATTTTTTCATAATATATTACAATCTGGGCATGTAATAATCTTGGTAAAGGTTATTACATAACCAAAATTCCCCTCATGCTGTTTGATTTTTTTAAATTTACTAAAGCATTGAATACAGATAAATATAAAAAATCCCCTCAGTAACATAGAATTATACATAACTATAACTAGTCATATATATGCATATAGTGTGATGAATATCATGTATATTTATGCATACTCTCTATATAACTATTTTAATATAACTTTGTAATATTTTTTGCTAGAAATTTTATTTAAAAAGTTGCATAAGTATGCTCCATATGCTCAAATATATATCTTATGTATGATATATATAAAAATATATATCTTAGGAATGGGAGGGTGATGGGTATAGTGAAAGGAAAGCATTTGTTAATGTATAAAATTTCCCTATGAAATATTATATTAAAATAGATGGTTGAAAATGACATGTTATACAATATTCATCCTTAGGTTTTCTATGCTCCCTGGCCCAACTCAAAATTAAGAATACTTCAGCCAGACAGAAAAGCTTTACTGGATCAATGCTTCATTTAATATTTCAGACTTTTTCTGATACAGAGACTAATGTGCTCTGTTTAGTTGAGTCTCTTCAAATCTACAACTATAGGCTTCCTCTAATAATAAGAACTAGAGTCACATATTTCTCATTTAACCTTTACCCCAGTTCTATGAGATATTTGTATGAGACATCTTATTTCTTTATCCACTTATTTATTCTTCTTTATTAACAGAATCCCAGGCAAAGTTGCAATGTTTTCGCACAATTGTTCATCCTCATGCAGGTAGAGGTAGTCAATAAGATAAATGAGGAGTTTGCTGGACTTCTGGGACAGTGTTTTATAATTCTGAGCATTCTTGCACTTGTTGAGGACTAGATAGAGCCATGGCTGCTATTTGAAAATTATGAGACAAACACCAAGAGCATATCACAGATGTGGCCTTGCCATCCTTGAGCACATAAACCCATACCATCAAACTCCTACTTCCAAACTTAGTATTACATGAGAATATCAAACGTGTTTTACCCAGTCTAGTCAGATCTCTTTATGAAAGCCAAATATAATTCCTGGCTGATTTAGTAAATTCATCTTCTCAGAAGTTATAGAAACTACATAAGGACACATGGACAAGTGTCAGAGTAAGACTGTGGACATCAGTCTTACTTGTTACCTCATGTTCACTTTATTACACTATATGCCATTGCATCTGTCCTACGAATTGTGCTCTCTTTCAGTGTTCAGCAGCAGTTTGTTTAAGGCTCATGAAATATCATAAAGAGTAAGTTGAAATTAAATTAGACAAGGTGACAGAAATATGCCTTGGCTAATATTTTTCTTATTTTCAGTCCCAATCCCTACTGTTTATGTTTCATAATGCTGTTGAATATAAATTATGTTAAAACCATATACTCAATTTTTAACTTCTCATATTGCTATCAAATCTATTAGGCATATTTCTAAAATTTTTCTCCAGTTGGTTAGTATTACTGTTACTCTATTATTAATAACTTCCAAAAGGTGGTTAATGATGAATTTTGAACATTAGGTGAAGAATGTTACACATTATCTTCTAGGGAGAAGTTACTGAATATCTTTTGGGCAATGAAGTTATGTATTACAAACTTTGAATTTGTAGTGATGTATGTGATAAATTGAAGAAGAGAAACTCCAGAAACAGAAGACCCACTTAAGAGGCTATTGCCATATGCACATTCGTTGCCATACACAATATAGTAATATCACTATCCACATCAGACCCATAATCAGTCACTCTGGCTTGCTCAAAGTCTTCTGAATAGTATTAAATAGTTCATACATTCTTTACCTCCGAAATGAATGTGGTAGAATATAAATAGAATGCATTATCTATCTGTATAAAATTCTTAGTTCCTAAGACAGTTTTAAGTCTATATGAGGTGTTTTCAAATGTGCAGAACCAAGTCATATTAATAATCTCATTTATATTAAATACTTATTTATTTAAATTGACAAATAAAATTTGTATTTATTTATTCTGTATAACATGATCTTTTCAGATATGTATATGTTGTGAAATGGCTAAATCAAGCTATTTAACATATGCATTACCTCACATACTTTTTGGGGTGAAAATGTTTAAAATGTACTCTCTCAGCAATTTTCAAATATAAAATATATTTTTATTAACTACAGTCACCATGATGTACAATAGACATATTGAACTTATTCTTCTTATCTAACTGAAACTGTAAGTCCTTTGACCAATATCTCCCCAATCCTCCTGCCCTCTGCCAGCCTCTGGTACCCACCATTTCATTCTTTTTCTGTAAGTTCAATGATTTTAAATTCCACATATAAGTGAGATCATGTGATATTTGTCTTCCTGGCTTATTTCACTTAACATAATGTTCTATATTCTCATTTATATTAAATTAATCTCTTCTCCTACCACTCTGCTCCCCACTCCTACTTTGTGCTTGGTGTAGATAGTAACCCTTAGCAGGTATTCATAATGTATTTTAAGTGGGAGAGAAGGGAGGAAGGAGGGAAGGAAGGAGGGAATATAGGAAGGAGGGAGTGAACCAAAGAAAGAAACCTTATTATATTATTGAAGAAATTGGAGTACTTTAAACACATATGTCAGTCTGTTTAAGATGATATTAACCTGAATAAACAATTTAATATGTTATCATGAACAAACTGAAACACTCAAGAATTATTTAATGTGAAGTTTTGGAAAAAGAAATGGCTATGTAAAGCTTCCCTTTCAAAATAAAGAAGGCGTATTCAAAATGAAAAATAATTATTGATTCTTCACATTACTGAGAGAGAAAACTAATCAAGGTGGATAATTCTACTTTGGATCAGAAATGAAAGATGACTATATAGATGGTGGACTTCTTATTTTGTGCAGCTTGTCAAATGTCCTAAAGCACAGTTCCAAAAAAAATTCAAAACTGTGTTAAAATATCAGGACTGAAGCAGAATTATATATCCTTTTACTAGTTCAAACTACATTCTCCAAAATTGATCCGGATTTCTGACATTATACCACACCTATACATACCCTGTGATTCCTGAATTAATTGATAAATATTCTCCCCTAGGCAATCGTTGGTAATTAATAGCTTATTTGAGAAAACATATTAAGAATAACAAACCTTTAAATTAAAATGCAAATTGCATTAGAAACAAAGAATTTAAATATAAAATTGCTCAGTCTGAAACCAAAACCTGAGCAATGTCCGCCACATTAAATTTTTCTTAGAAGGAAATATTGCCATTTGGGACAACATGGGATACCTGGAGGACATTATGCTAAGTAAAATAAGCCAGAAAAAGGAAAATACTGCATGCTTTCACTTATATGTGGAATCTGAAAAAAAAAAAAAAAAACAAGTGAAACTCATAGTAACAAAAAGTAAAATGGTGGTTACCAGAGGCTGCAGGGTAAGGGAAATGGGGAGATGTTGATAAAGGGGTACAAACTTTCAGTTATAAAAAGAATAAATTCTGGAAACTTAAAATATGAAAAAGAAAAAAAAAACAGTGACTTAATTCAAGCCTGTGGGAAAAAAATATAAAATAAATAAACGTCCAGAATAAAAATAAGTAAATGTTTCTTATGAAATAACGTCAGTATTCCCCAAGGATGGCTTTATAGTGACTTTCATTCTAAAATGCTGGCACTATGCCTAGAAAATAACTGAGGCTCATGATTCAGTGAGGCCGAAGATTACTTTTGAACCCAATATTAAAGGTGATACCTGATTAACTTTTCTTTCTCTGACACATTGCTTTTGTTATGCACAGATTACAGTTGTTTGAGGATGGATTCATGACTTCATCCTAGTTTTTCTTTCAACACCTTTAATGTACAATGTGATGTTCATCCATTATAGCTGCACAGTCCAGATCTTCTTTCAGTGAAGATTTGTTGCTCCAGCTGCAGAGATGCCCTTCCTAGGGAGCTATCATGCAATGACTAATTGATAAAGCCAGTGTTCAAGGTGCCCAGTGCAAGATGACTCTGACATGCCATTTTAGTTATAGAGTTCCTCAGGGGAGTCAGTTGTAGTCATTTTTCCAGCCCACCATGCATGCATTTTGACTTCTTCATCTGCCTAATCCTGCTTTTTCCCTCTTTCCTCCACAGGTGTACCCAAGGGTATTCACTAATATTTTGAAGCCTAAACTCAATTTCAAAGTCCACTTCTCATGGAACCCCACCAACAGATGCCATCTGAAATATCAGTTGATTTATTTCTGGAATGTCTGACAAGATAATATTGAGAATTATTGACCATGTTGTTTTGGCTTTCCAAGTCAAATCATTTTAATTGTTGAATCTTGTTCCAGTTAGTGGATTAGGCATTTTGTTTCATTGCACCAGTGAAATAAGAGGAAAAACCAGAAAGGAAGAAAATTTTTAACATAAATAAGATATCAATGATTAAGATTATATTTCTCATGAGAATACTTTTTATATCCATATCCATTCTCTTAGCATTTTTCAAGAATGCAATATATTATTATCAATATACTATTTCTTTGGCAGAATCTTTGAGGTTTTCTAGATATAAGATTATATCATCAGCAAAGAGCAATAGTTTGACTTCTTCTGTCCCCATTTGAATACCCTTGATTTCCTTCTCTTGTCTGATTGCTATGGCAAGGACTTCCAGCACTATGTTGAATAGAAGTGGAGATAGTGGGCACCTTGTCTGGTTCCAGTTCTAAGCAGGAATGCTTTTAAACTTTCCCCATTCAGTCTGATGTTGGCTGTGGTTGTTTCATATACGGTTTTAATAATTTTGAGGGATGTCCCATCTATGCCTATTTTATTAAGAGTTCTTATTAAAAAACAGTGCTGAATTCTGTCAGATGCCTTTTCTGCATCTATTGAGAGGATCACGTGGTCTTTGTTTTTGCTTTTATTTATATGGTGAATTACATTTATAGATTTACATATGTTGAACCATCTTTACATCTCTGGGGGAGATTCAGATGGAAATCAAAAGATACTTTGAAATAAATGATAATGGGGACACAAGTTCTCAAATCTGTGGGATACAGCAAAAACAGTCCTGAAAGAAAACTCATAGGACTAAATGCCCACATCCAAAATACAGAAAGGTCACAAATCAACAAACTAATGAATCATCTCAAGGAACTGGAAAAGGAAGAGCAAATCAATCTGAAACCCAGCAGAAGAAAAGAAATAACCAAGATCAGATCAGAACTGAATGAAATGGAGAACAAAAGAACTATACAGAAGATTAAGGAAATGAAAAGTTGGTTCTTTTTGAAAAGATAAGCAAAATTGACAGGCCTTTTGCTAGATTGACCAGAAGCAGAAAGGAAAGGATTCTAATAAGCTCAATTAGAAATGAAAAAGGAGAAGTCACAACCGATATCATGGAAATACAAAACATCATCTTTTAATAATTTAAAAACTTCTATGCCCCAAACTTGAAAATGTGGAGGAAATGGACAAATTCTCAGAAACACACAGCCTCTGTAGGCCCAATCAGGAAGAAATAGAATTCCTGAATAGATCAATGCCAAGCACCAAAATTGAAGCAACAATAAAAATTCTTCCAAGAAAAAAACATCTTGAACCAGAAGGGTTCACATCCAAATTTTACTAAACCTACAAAGAAGAACTGATACTTATATTGCATAAATTATTCCATAACATTGAGAAGGATGGAATCTTCCCCAACTCATTCTACAAACCAATATTACCTTGATACCAAACCCAGGAAAGGACACAAGAACAACAACAACAACAAAAACACACCCATAGCCCTTGTGAATATAGATGCAAAAATTCTCAATAAAATCTTAAGAAACCAAATTCAACTGCACATCAAAAAAATAATTTATCATGACCAGGTGGGCTTCATCTATGCATTTTTATTGTAAGTATATTAAGCAGTGATAAAGAACATATTTGTTAAAAAAAAATGTATGTACCAGGAGCTTTATTAAGAAATTTACAGTTAGAGTCGCAGAACTCTTAGGAGTGATATAAGGTTGAAAATTTGTTATAGGAATTTGACCTTGAGTAATTGTGGAAGCAAGTTAAATGGATTATGTATGATTGTCATCTCTGCATCTAGTGCTGATCCTGATGTCAACAGGGCAGACAGTCAGTACAAAAAGACAGACATGAAATGAAGGAAAGCAAGGACAAACTGGAACCCATGAGGTCAATCAAGCTTTAATGCGCATTAGTATTTCACCGCTCCCAAACCTCCAACTTCAATAATGCAGTGACTTGCAAGACAAGCTAGTGCCCTCTTTCCAGATGCAAATAGGAGCCAAACAGAAGCCGGAGAAGTTGAAGCAAACCAAGTGGGAGCTGGAAGAGTTGTGGGCCCAGCTGCTGCCTAACACTACCAGAGTGTGTCAACAGATCAGTGACAATCTGCATGATCTGCAACACAACTGATGTCTTGCATTGTGCTTCCAAGTATGGAGTGTATTTTTCACTTTGACTTTCCAATTCCTATGCAAAATGTATCTATTAAGGAAAGGAAACTCTGAGAAACATAGTTCCAACTTAGCTAAGTTGACACAGTACAAGCCCATCACACATATATATTTATACTAACCATATTATAATCTGCACCTTGCAGATACTATTATTAACTTCTTGCAGATGAAGAAAATGAGGCACAGAAAGGATTAGTTATTTTCCTGGATACATGCAGCTAGTAGTTTGGTCAGACTAACCTTTCCATAGATAAAAATCATAAAATCTGGATAAAATATAAGATAGAATAATAATAAAAATTTTGAAAATTAGAACTACATGTGATCCAGCAATCTCATTTTTGGGTGTGTATTCAAAGAAATTAAAGTCAGGATCTCTAAGAGATATCTGCACTCCCATGTCCACTGCAGCATTATTCACAATAGCCAAGATATGGAAACTACCTAAATGTCCACCAATGGATGAGTGGATAAAGAAATTGCAGTATATACATACGATGAAATATTATTCAACTTTTAAAAAAGAAGGAAAATCTGCCATTTGTGACAATGTGGAAGGAGCTGGAAGATATTCTGTTACATGATTTAAGTCAGACATGGAAAGAAAAATACAGTACTATATGATCTTATGTATATGTGGAATCTAAAATAGTCAAACTCATAGAAGCAGGGTGTAGAATGGTGGTTTCCAGGGCCTAGGGGAAAGAGAAATGAGAAGGCAATGGTTAAAGGGTTATCGTGTTAGTTATGTAAAATATATAAGTTCTGGAGATCTGCTATACATGGAATAGTGCCTATAGCTAGCAATACTGTATTATATACTGAAAATTTGCTAAGAAGATAGATCTTATGTTGTGTTCTTATCACACACACACACACACAAACAACAACAACAGTAATAATAATAAAGAGAGCAGGAGGAAACTGGGAAGTGATGAATATGTTTATGGCCTTGATGGTGGTGTTCATTTTACAGGTGTATACTTATCCCCAAACTTGTTGAGATGTGTACATTAAATATGTGTAGCTTTTATATGTCTGTAATACCTCCATACAGTGGCTTGGAATAATGATAATAATAATAATAATTTTGAAATATAGAAGAAAGAACAAAAGCAAGTAGAAACTGGATGGAAAATTACACTTGAGAGAACATAACAATAGTTTTTCGAATTTGTGAGTTAATAATTTTGCCTTGCAGTATGCCCTAATCTCTATTTTACTGTACAGGGACACAAAAAGCTACAGCCCAAAGAGCTTGGAGTATCAAAGGACAATGTTTGGAATAACAGAGAAGAAATTTAGTAATTCTGGAAGTGAGGGAGCAGCAACAGGGGCAAACCTCAATATCTGTGTATAAAATCTACCTAAATCCTTGGCTGATCTCTAAAGCATGATAAAGACCCCAAGAAGCCCAGTAAAATCTCAGCAGATGTAAATTGAAAGAACTGAGTGGTAACTGCATCTTTTACAGCCCACAGGAGAGATAGAGTTTGGAGTCCCTCCAAGTTATCTTCCTGCTAGAATGAAAATCATTTTTCAGAGGAACAGAATTTAGAGTCTCTATACATATCATTCATATCCAGTAGTCAATCAAAAATCACTAGACATGTAAAGAAACAGAAAAATATGACCTATACTCAAAAACAAAAATATAGTCAATACACCAAACCTATGAAGATACAGATGTTGCAATTATCAGATAGGGCTTTAAAGTAGCTGTTAAATATTTTCAAGAACTTAAAGGAAAATAAATGCATATATAAATAAACATATGATTCATCTTAGGAGAAAAGTGAAAACAATATACTAATTTCAAAGGCCCTTAGCTGGGAGATTTCAGGAACAGGAAAGATATGAGTGTTAATAAAACTGAGTGGACAAGAAAGGGAAGGTCAAGACATGAGGAAAGAGATTTTTCAGGAAATCAGATCATGTACAACTTTGTAGGCCATGTAAAGATTTGGGCTCTTATTCAAATGAAACAAAGAATTGGAGAGATTTGAGAAGAGTAATATTACTTGAATTCTTTATAAGGATAACTTAAACTGCACTGCAAAGAAGAAACTGGTGATAATAAAGAAAAATATTGAAGAGATATTCAAAATCCTATAGTTCAAATAAATTTATCAAAATATTTTCATTTTTCCATGTTGTCTTATAATTATATGTGCTTTGTGTCTTAAATTTATAATTAAAAATTAATATACTTTATAATTCTATATATGTATATGTAAATTATAAATTTTTATGTTTTCATATATATTGGTATAAAGTTGTTTATATTTCCTTTAATCTCTTTTACCTCTAGTTGAGTTGTGCTCACTTATTAGTTTCTAATACCATTTAGATTTTCTTTGTCTCATTTTTAGTTTGCTTTGTATAGTGGGTACATAAATAATTAGCTTTCAATCATTTTTCTTGTATTTTAATTTTATTCTAAGTAGCATTGAACAAAAAAACATTATATACAGTAATTTCATCATTACTCAGTTCCCAGTAATTTACTAATTTTTATTTTGATTTCTTTAAACTAGAATCTTTCATTTTAAAATGTTAAATTATATAAGGTTTATTAGTAACCTTTTTGCTATCGGTTACTAAATTGTAATTTTGTTAGAAAACGTAATCTGTGTAATACAGACTTTGAATTTGGTGAGTCTTGATTTGTAACCGAGTTTATGACCAAATTCTGTCAATATTATTTTTGTGCTTGTTATTAAAATGTATACTTTCATGTTTACACACAAGGTAACCCTTAATAAACTCGTTGATTTTGTTAATTCTTTCTCAATATCCTCTAAGACCACACTTTAAAAAATCTGTTTCAATTTTTTGATTTGTGGAGCATTTGAAAACATTCCCAGTCTAACTGTCCACCTCTCCTTGAAATACTGGTAATTTTCACTCTAAATACTTTGGGACAAAGTGATTAGGTGCATACTGGTTGCATAATTTTATTATACTAATGAACTTAGATTATTATCATTATATTGTGATAGTCTAGAAATCTTTTTGTCTTCATGATTATTTTGTAATTACAAAGAGACTATCCAATAGACACGCTTAGAAAATAAGAAAACAAATTTCTAGAGATTAAAAGTATGGACATAACATGCATGTGAAAAAATGTTCACCATCGCTAATCATCAGAGAAATGCAAATTAAAACCACAATGAGGTATCGTCTTATAGGATGGCTATTATTAAAAAGACAAAAAAAGAACAGATCTTGAGGAGGATACAGAGAAAAGGTAATCCTTATACACTGTTGGGGAATGTAAATTAGTGATACCTCTATGGAAAACAGTATGGAGATTTCTCAAAGAACTAAAAGATAGAACTACCATAAGATCCAGCAATCTCATTAGCGGATATCTACCCAAAGGAAAAGAAATCAATATATAAAAAGATACCTCCACTTGTATCTTTATCACAGCACTATCCACAATAGCAAAGATACAGAATCAATCCACGTGTCCATCAAAACAGAATTGGATAAGGAAAATGTACATATATACACAATAGAATACTATTCAGCCATAAAAAATGAAATCATGTCTTTTGCAGTAACATGAATGAAACCAGATGCAATTATCTTAAGTGAAACAACTCAGACACAGAAAGACAAACATCACATGTTCTCATTTATAAGTGGGAGCTAAATAATGTGTATATATGAAATTAGAGTGTGGAATGATGGACAATGGAGACTCTGAGGGGCTGGGAGTGAAAGGGTGGATGATGTGAGGTTGCTTGGCAGGTACAAAGTGCGTTGTTCTGGTGACTATGCACTGAAGGCCCTGACTTCACCACAACGTGATATATCACACTTGTACCCTATGAATATATACAAATAAAAAATAAATTTTAAAAAGATATAGAGAGATATCTACATCATCTATATCTGTATACTTGTATCTCCATGCCCCATCTATACATCCATGTTTATATTAATACATTTTAAATAAAGATTTCAGACATTTTGCATGTATAGTAATTACCGATACATTAAATAATTTTAACACATAATATTCATGTTCTGTTTGTTTTGATTTTACTGGATTTATTTTTCTCCTTTCTTGTCTTAATTTATTGCTTTTACCACATTGTATGCTCTATATGTTATTCTTTCACTGAATGCACATGAAATTTTAACATCCGCATTTGACTTAAGAAATTTTAAAGGTAGCATCATTATCTTTATCTGAAACAATACAATGACCTTAAAATATTAACTCCAGTATCTCTTAATTTATATTACATATTACAAAGCATTGTCCATTATTCATGCTGATTTTATACATTTGTTGTTTGCTTACTAGTGTATTTTTTCATCCATCATTCTAACTTACCTTTCTATCAAGTTTAATATTCATCTTGAAGTGCATATTTGGAAATTCTTTCAGTGAGTGTCTCTTCTCTTTCTGTCTGTCTGAAAGTGTCTTTTACTATACTTATTCTTTTTACAGATTCTTAAAAATTCTTTTGAAATATTACGGGGGTACAAATGTTTTCGGTGAGATGTATCAATTTTGTTATGCTTGAGACAGGGTTATAAGTGTGCCAATCAACCAGATAGTGCTCATTGTACCTGTTAGATAGGTTTTCACCCATCTGCTCCTCCCCCTCCTCCTGCTTGATTTTCACTGAGTTTTTACTTCCCTCTGTGCACGTGTGCTCGTGGGTTAGTTCCAATTTAATAGCAAATACATGTGGTGTTTGCTTTTCCATTCTTGAGACACTTCACTTAGGAGAATGATCTCCAGTTCCATCCAAATTGCTGCAAAAGGGCTTAATTCATCCTTCTTAATGGCAGAGTAGAATTCCATAGTATACATATACCACATTTTGCTATTCTTGAATGATAGTAAGAGTAGTACTAAATTGTTTTTTCCCAGATGTCACATGAGCATTTGCATCCAGGAATCACATTTTGTATGAATTTCTCAAACTGGGATTTATTAGAGTCTGGAGAAATAATAAAATTGAACCTAATACACATGGGAGACTGTCCTGTGCTTTTGATTTCCAATTTTTTTAGATTCATCCAGAGGCAAATCAGAGGCAGGTGTGCTACCTAGTTTTTTTGATGAGTGTTTTGTTTCATTTTTTGTAGATCTATTTTCCCTGAATATGTAATCTTTAAGGATCCCGAATTGATGTACAGATCTCAGTTTCAACTACCTTATCACCCTTATCTATATGGCTGATAAAACACCTTGATATTAAGATGGGCGAATCCCCATCATGTTTTTAAAAGAAGTCAGTTTATTTAAAGACATCTCTGCTTGCTTCAAAATTCTTCCTTATGCTGTGAAGAAATGATTTTATTAATTGATCTGGTGTGACCCCTATTCCTCCCAGCTGTTTCTCCAAAAAGATCCTCAGGGAAAAATCCCTGAATGTGTTTAATGCTCTTTTAATAACAACTGAAAATGCCTAATGTCCTTGCACACTTGAGTGCCATTTAAACACACACATTCACACAAACTCATCTGCACACATACACACAAACACAAGACCAGGCTTTCTCTTTATTAGGCAAAATATCTTTATGTCTTTAACCTTTCTGCAAAAGAAATAGTTTCACAATTCTCTATGCATTCTGGCAACTTCATTGGATTCATCATGGTCTATCAATTTCTCTCTAAAAATGTAGGTTTCTTTAAAAAACACAGATCTCATACATGTTTGGCCACTCAAAGCAGATCAACATTGTTGCCTTACTTTTTAAAAAATTACAGTGAAAAAACACATGCCATGATACCTACCTTCATAAAAAAATTTTAAGTGTGCAGTAAAGTATTGTTAACTAAAAGCACAATGTTGTACAGCAGATATTTAGAATGTTTTCCTCTTGCTGTTTAACAGGTACAAAGTCTCAGTTACACAAGATTGCCTTGCTTGTTTTGACATCACATTCTGTGATATAAGCCTGTTGTATTAAACATTAAGTAAAAGCCATAAATCATAGAATCATAAACTCCTACAATTGAAAAGGACATTAAAAATCTAGTTTAATGATTCAATGAAGTCTATATTTTACTTTGAATCCCTATTAAACTAGGCATCTAAAAGATAGCTTATATGCACATGATATTTTAGAGTCTACTGATAGATTTTAAATTAATCTGTATTTAATTTAATTTTTTGTTTGTTCAAGATATCACCATCTACAGATTATAGCAGATGACCTATAATACTACTTATGTCTTGATTAGAAAGATATATGACTTTCGTTTTCATTGTTTTTAATCCTTTTAGACTTTTTGTTAATTAAGCCAATATTTTATAATTTTTTGTCCTCATTCTGATCTTCAGTTTTGTATACTACTAGTAACTTGGTTATATAAGCCAACATATAAATGACAATATTGATTACTAGTCATAACAATCTAGGAGAAATGGAGTATTATATCTGAACTATCTGATTTGCCTTTCATTCTCAATACCTTTTCAGCTATAACACAAAATCAAAATGCAAATAGATGAAGCTTAATCATCTTACAATTATTCTACAAAGAGCACAACTACTTCAATTTAATGAGCATGCTGACATGTGATATTACTGTTATCCTACAGTAACTTCTAAAATATTCCAGAGAACTGTGTGAGAAAAAACCAAAAAGCTAGGGTGAAGGGTTGTCATAAAAAGTCTCTAATTGGGCAATATAGAAAGTGAATTCACTTCACATCTTTGTTTCTCCTTTCACTTCCAGCCACAATCACAATGTGTTTCTAAGTGAAAGAAGCAACATAAAAATCTTCTAACTACAGATCATCTTTATAAAGAGTATAAATGAAAACTTTCTTCATAGTCAAGAGAAATAAAATGAGAGTGTATTTCTATGAGAAAGAAAATCATTTTTGTAAAAATTGATACTAACCTATGAAACATTGAAATGAAATTTCTCAGCCAAAACTTTGTACTAATTTGCACAATCTTTAAAATTTGATTTTGCTACTGCATATATATACCTTGTCTTTAAATCTAAAGCCTTAAAAAATAAACCCACTTAGAGCTTTATCCACTTTAATTGATAATGTGCTCAATATAAGATAGTTTAAATGTCTCATGAAGTCTAACCAGTCACTATAGACAGATTGATAGATAGATTCATCCGTACATACATAAGATAGACTATAAAAATTACCAAATGCTACAAAAATTAAGCTAGGACTTTATTAAGGAAAACCTCACATTTGCAAAAGAGCTCAAGTTTGGTGTTACATGAAAGAAAGTAGATTTTGTTTATATAGGTCAGTATTTTTTTCTGTTAATCGAGCCACCTATAACTATAATTTATGTTAAATAAGATAATTAATAACCATAACACTATAAAATACCATTAAATTATATAGTAAATATTACTAAACATGTTTTTTGTATAGAAATATACCATCAAAATAACTTCTACTCAGTGTCCTATGTCCCCCTTTTACAAGTCTGATTTGTCTTTCTCTAGGATTTGTACTAGAAGATTCTAATATTTATATATGTAAGAGACCTTATAAATCTTTTCTTCAGAAATAAAAAATGAATCTTATTTTCTCTTTCCTCTTTCAACATAATACTAAACATTCTCACAAACAGTGAGTATTTTGAATTGGTTATAGTTTGTCCATATTCATTTAAAATTATGGTGTTCAGATCTGAATCCAATGCTCTAGGTCTCTTCATGTATGAGCAGGACTTTTTATTTTTGGAATATTAGAAACTGTACTTATAAGGAATTAACTATGATATATATTATATATTATACTATATATAGTTCATATTCACTATTTTTGCCCACATCTTGCTATTCATATATTGAGTTTCCTAAGTCTAAATTTCTAATCCACTCTAAAGGTACAACCCTTAAACCACAAGCTTCTCCATGCCTTTATGCGTGTACTTTAAGTGTTACAGGGTAATTAAATACACCAACTCTGGCTTACTAAAAGGAAGTTAACCTCTGAACTTTCACAATTGCATAATTGGGGAAAATTCACCCACCTAACCATGTGGTTAAAGAAGAAAAATAAGATAATATAAGTGAGATACTCACTATTATGCCTAGCACATATTAAATGCACAGATTAACGTGGTATTTTCAACTAAGTAGCTATGGGCATAGTAATTTGGGATCACATATGCAAAGTCTTTAAATGTTTCCTATTGAATTTTTCCTTGTTAGATCTGGATCACCATTCTAACTTATTGACATCTTTTTGAATCCAGATTCTGTTATCCAGAAAACTTATTCTTTCCACTTTTGTGTCATCTGTAATTTTGATAGTCATTACTTTGAGAACTTGACTGCAGTGATTGACAATATTAAGCAGGACAGAGCCTCCTTTTGTGTGTACAGTCAGCCATGTAAATTCTACCTAATGGAACTCATATACAGAGCATGTGTCTACAGCTTTTCATAGAAACATCATAAAAGAAAATGTCACATGCTTTGCTGATGCCCAGATATATGCAGTTCCCTGCTCTCCTGGCCTAATAAGCTGTCATGAAATAAAGGTGGTTTAAGCTTGACATATCTTGTTCATGTGAACTCTGTCTGACCACTCTTGATAAAGGCTTCTTTTGGAAGTGGGATTTTCTTTACTTGAATGTATCTTCACTGGAGTAACTTAGAGCTAGAGACCTTCACAATCTATCAGATCCTGCACAGTCTGGGGATGTCAAGGGCACATGCTTTGTCATAAAACACAGGCCCCTCCATCCTGTAGGTCCATATCCACCTCAGTTCTGCCTCTTTTTAATGTACAAAACTAGCGCTGATATACAAACACATATAAGTAAGATTGTACATCATGTACTGTTTTGGCTTTGGTTATTTCTAACTCAGCAGTACTGTTCACAAGGTTTATTCAATTTTTGCATGAAGGCGTAGATACTTCATTATCATTGCTACATAGTATTCCATTGTATGAATACACCACAACTTATTTGTCTATTGGGCTTGTTGGTTATCTTGGTAGTTTCCAGCATGAGGCTATTATAGTGATGTCTTTCAGTAGCTATATGTATGCATAATATATAGTTTTAAACTGAGATAAGTCAAATTATTAGCCATTCCAGAAATCTTTATAAAGAAATATATTTAGAAAAGGGCATAGCATGTATTTGTAGTAAGAAATCCCTAGATTCATATTGTAGTCAACTACAATCTAAATGTGATCTTGATCACATTACTTAATCTTTGTTACTCTGCTTCCACATTTGTAAAATACAGGATGTTAAAAACATATTCTCTGGTTTCTCTTGAGGATTGGTATCCATGTTATCTGATATGGTAGCCAATAGCCACATATGGTCACTTACATTTAAATATAAATCACTTAAAATTAAATAAAAGTAAGAATTCAGTTCCTCTGTTACACTGGCCATATTTCAAGTGCTCAATAACCACTTATTATTGGACAGTGCTGTATATACTTTTTTAAATGTATAAAGCATTTAAGCCAAACTAGTACTCTTAATTTGATGCTCAATAAATGATAGCATGTCATGTGTATTTCACTCAATGCCATCATAATTTTGAGGCATCTATCCCTCAAATCATTTTGATATCCACAGAGGCAATCTCAATGATGCTCCTGAAAGTATTATCCAACAGTTTGAAATATCTATTTTTCCTTGTCTTTATCTCTTTCTCCTTTTGGTGATAGAGACCATGAAATCCTTAACACTGGGAGAGGCCACTGCTATGGCTTACTTTTTCTCCTCATCCTGTAGGGGTTCCTGGAAGTCTCATCAAATCAAACCACACTGGAGTGTGTTGGCCATTGGACTCTGAAAAAATTCCTATCTATGCTCGTCACTAAGCATCCCTCTGTCACAACATTTACAGAAATGTCCAGGTGGCTTGTCAGTATCGCACATAGTCACATGACCAACACTCTTCTCAGTTTCTTCTTTGCAAAATCTATTTCTCCCTGAAACGTAGACACAGGATTTTCCAGTTTGACTTATGGATAAAACTTAAGAATCGCCAAGCTGTTCTCAAGATACCTTTTCTGTTTGACATAAATATTTATTTCCTTTAAATTATCTTTTTTGTTACAGTTATTTGTATTTCATTTTGTGGTTTTCTCTTCAATAGCTATGGTGGCTATTAATATTATTGTTGGCACTATTATGTTTTATTATTGATGTTTACTATGTGAAAATGCAATGATAAGCTGTATGGCACTTTAAAAAGTTGTAGCCATTGTCATTTAGAATATATACAAAAGAATAGAATATCTAGCCTCCAATAATTATAATCTAAGGTAGATAATTATATGGCTGGCAGTAAACATGTTTATCTCCATCATTTTCATTATACTTATAAGTTTTAGATATGGAAATATAGAAACAGCAAACGTCACTGTATATTTTTGTCATTTTGTTTCTTTTTTTGTCTTTGGGATTATTCATCTGTATGAGCAAGGAAGCAAGTGTACATGTGGTGTGATTGTAAGGAAAATTAAATACTCTATTCATATTAATATATTTTTCTCTCCAGGCTACCTGAGACTCACAATTTCATACTGAGATCATTTGTATCCATGAGGCTCTTGTTAAAACACAAAAATGTCCTTTAGGAGTTGGGCCAGTGAGAGAGTTGTTTAATGATACTTTAATATCTCATGAACTCTGATACAGGGGAGTTTCCCTGTAGGCGTAACAAAGGGAGTGATGTAAGGGAAAGGGAGGGAGAAAGTTAAGTGGCACTGGATGTTCATGCTTGGAAGATAGGCTGGGACTTACCAAGGGTCCAGAGTCAAAGAAAAGCTGAATAGATAGAATGAAGGAAGAGAAACATATATGGAAGTGTTACAATTTAAGGCCATTGTTCCTGAAAATCCATTTCACATCCTCTACACTCCTGTCATGATCTGCTTTTGCCATATTTCATATACTTACAATTAGGCATTTCTAATTAAATGCATCTGATATCCACCAGGCACAGCATATAAATTCAAGGCAAACCCCACAGCTTCTCTAGTCAACGAAAAGGTAATAAATACTCTACTGTTGCTTTTAGTTTTAAAATACAGTCTCATTTTAGTAATTAAGGCATCCAATCCATAAAATTAATTTTAAATGTCTCATTTTGCTTTAAAATGCAATCTTTACACCTACCTAAGCTTGGGCCCACTTCAGGTGAAAGTCAACTTCTTACTATCACCTAGATTTTTAAATATTCTTCCTCCACCTCACCAGTCATCATGTGTGAGTACAACATGGTTGAATATCAGAGAAAAAGAAGAGGTATAATGAGTACTCTTTGGATCTGATATTTAATTAAATCTGACTTGGTTTTTCATGGCTATTGTGATGGACTAATTGCAAAAATGCCTACAAACTTTGAACTTTTCTTATCTATAACTTTTGCCCTATAACTTGAAAATACTCCTTCACTCAGACTATTAGGTTGGCCATATGACTTGTTTGGGGTAATGGAATATGAAAAATTATAATGTAAGTAGAGGTTTAAAAGATCCTTGTATGAATGGGCTTGTCCTCACTTTTGCATCTCTGCCATTAGAATGAAAATATCCTTGTACTAGCTTGCTAGAGGATGAGTGGCACATGTCATGTCAGTTGTTTCAGCCAAAACATACCAGATAAACCTGAGAGTCAACCAATCCATAAACACATATACGAGCCAAGCCAAGATGAGTAGAGACATCTTGCTGACAACCTCAGATACATGAATCACAAAATGATTATTTAATGTGAATGGATTTTTTGGTTATTTTTATGCTATATTATTATGATAATAAGTAACCAATACGGGACTTCTCTAATCATAGGTAAATTGCTTATATGGTTTTTCATCAGTAAGGAAAATTATAGGCATTTCTATGCTAATGAGTTGCCCTTTCATTCTCCAGCTCCTACATATCCAGAAAATCTTCCAAGTTACTTATTCTATGACCTAATTAACACCTCATTAAACAAAGTCTAAGAAAACCATATTTTGCTTTCTCTTGCTTATGGTTTATATCTGGGCCACAAGAAATAGTCATACAATTTTAATCCAAAGAAACACTTGGAGTACAATCCAATTGCTAAACAGACAGTTTTCTCATACTACTTGATTGAGTCAAATATTATACCAGTTCCCAGGATATCCACATGCAAAAGAATGAAACTAGATCTTTATCTCTCAATCAACTCAAACTGCAGTAAAGACTTAAATGTAAGACCCAAACTATGAAAACTACTAGAAGACAACATAGGGGAAATGCTACACGACATCTGTCTAGAAAAGGAGTTTTTAGATAAGACTTTAAAAGTATAGGCAACAAATGCAAAAAGAAATAAATGGGATTAAATCAAGCTAAGAAGCTTCTGTATAGCAAAGGAAACAAATCAACAGAGAGGAGGCAATCTATAAAATGGGAGAAAATATTTGTAAATTATATATCTGACAAGAGGTTAATATCTAGAATTTAAAAGGAACTTAAAAAACTCAGTAGTTTAAAAAATCCCAAATAATTCAATGAAAATGGGCAGAAGATCTGAATAGACATTTCTCCAAAGAAGACATGCAAATGTCCAACAGGTATATGAAAAAATGCTCAACATTACTAATCATCAGGGAAATGCAAATCAAAATCACAATCAGGTATTACATTCCCCCAGTTAGAATGGCTATCATCAAAATGACAAAACACAACAAATACTGGAAAGGATGTGGATAAAGAGAAATTCTAAAACACTGTTAGTAAGAATGTAAATTTGTGCAACAACTATGGAAAACAGTATGGAAGTTCCTCAAAATGTTAAAAATAAATCTACCATATGACCCAGCAATTTCACTAGTTGGTATGTATCCAAAGAAAGTGAAATTAGTATGTTGAAGAGACATCTACACTCCAGTGTTTATTGCAGCACTATTCACAATAGCCAAGATATGGAATTAATCTAAGTGCCCATCAATAGATGAATGGATAAAGAAAATGTATATATACACAGTAGAATACTATTTAGTCATAAAAAGGGATGAAATCTGTCATTTGCAACAACATGATGAGCCTGGAAGACATTATGTTAAGTTAAATAAGCCAGGCACAGAAAGAGGAATACCGCATTATCTCACTCATATGCATAACCTAAAAACTTGATCTCATAGAAGTTAAGAGTAGAATAGTGGTTACTAAAGACTGGGGACAATAGGGGGGAAGGGACAATAGGGAGAGTTTTGTCAATGGGTATAATGTTACTACAGTTAGATAGGAAGAGTAAGTTCGGGTACTCTATTGCATAGTAGGGTGACTATTACTAAAAATAATGCAGTATTTATTTCAAATGACTAGAAGGGTGGATTTTCGCAACAAAAAAAATTATAAATTGATATGCTAATTATCATGATTTGATCATTACACAATATATACATATATCAGAACTTCACTTTGTACCTTGTAAATATGTACAATTATTATATGTAAATTAAATAATGCTATGGAATGGAGCCAGCTGGCAAGGGGAAAGCACCTACTACAAAATTTAAAAATAAAACAGTTCCTGGTGTCCATGAAATTTATCGAGACATATTAAGCTCACTGTGGCATCTCATCAAAGCCTCTTTGTTTTGAAGTGGATTTGGAAATAATATTACATTCTTCTACTTTGTGGAGAAGGAACTCACAGCACTATTCCTTTCAAATAAACTTGCTAAAATATAACATTCTCAAGTAAACTGTGATGCTACTATTACTCTAATTTGGCAGGTGTCATGCCACCTTTCCCACTTTGGGGGTTAAGTGGGTTCTGAAAGAACAGTTGTCAAGGAGGAAAATACTTCTTTCAATCTTTTGCCAATTATCATTTAATATTCCTCATAGGGTTAAGAAGATTAAAACTCCTTTGTTTCTTTATTACATTGAACATTTTCACATCTTGATCTGATACATTATTTTATAATACATTTCAAATAATATTTCCATTTTGACATCTGATTATACTATGTTTTATGAACACATATACTATTCCAGACTCTGGAAGGTAAGTGTGAATCCTGCTTTTTTCCCAGTAAAAATTACTGAGTCAATAAAAATGATATTCACCTCAACCACAGCCACTGAAGCCCTCCCTTCTCAATAACCGTATCTCCTTATTATGGACTTCCTAGAGAAAAAATTTGCTTACATCATATAAACTTCTTCCTCCTCACCATCCTACCCAAAAATACATACATACACACACACACACACTCTCTCTCTCTTTCTCTCTCCTTATACAACTGGTACACACATACACGTTCACATTCAAGGAAGAGCAACTAAAAAGGAGCCTAAAAGATATTAGATTTCCATGCACACCATTTCTTCTGCACATACTGTCTGGTTTCATTTCGTGTGCTTGGCGGTTCACTGCTCAAGAGCTGGATTTTGATGGTTCATTTACAGTAACGTGGACCAATCTCATTAAGGCCTAAAATTAAGCCTAAAATCTGGATAAGGCTAAGAATAGAGAAACATACCTGAGTTCAGCCACAGAGGCAACATCTACTTATAAGAAAAGTGCAATTTTCAATAAGCGCAAAACATATATACAGTTGGCATCAGGAGCCCAAGATAAAAAGAAAATAAAACACAAAGTAGGGAAGTTCCAATAAATAAGCCTAGTACAGTAGTGGGTAGTTAAGAGCAAAGTGACATTCAGAGACCATGAGCAGGCAGGTATTCGGCATCATGGAAAGCTAGCAGCTACATACAGTCCTCCCTAATTAGGTTGGTTGTGAGAGTAGGTAAAGAAATTGCCAGAATCAAATGAAATCCTAATCTTATAGGGACCAGAATATTTGATAGCTTATTAAAGAGGATGACAATGAATTAATCAGTTACTATTTATTGAGTCCTTACTATATTTGAATCCTGAACTTGATAGTTTAAGTTCACATAATACTTGTGAAATAGGGTTATTAAATCTATTATAGAAAGTAGGAAACCAAAGCTTGCATAAATTAAAATTAAGGTCCTAGGTCATACAGTAAGGAAGCATTAGAATTAGATTAACACTCCTCTTCCATAGTGAAGAGTTGGTTACTGAGAAATGACTGCCTGTCCAGAAGCTACATTTCCCAGTATCCCTTTGTATATACCTGAGTACATATGATTAGTTAAGACTAATGACATGTAAGTGAAAGTGACTTTTAGTGACTTTTTTAGGTCAAAGTGTTTAAGAAATGAATGTTCATTCTCCATCTTTCCTTTTTCATGTGTTAGCTGTAAGCAAATATTTTCAAGGCTCTACCTTATGATGGAGCCATGAGATGGAAAAAAAACATGTCCCCATCTATTACCAGGTTGAAAGCCACCTTTGAATATTCATATTTAATTGTTATATGAAAAAGAAATAAATGTTTATTGTATCAATCATCTAGATTTCAGCCTTAACAGCTATGGTATTTATCTTTACATACACTAAAACAGTCTTCTTAATAACTATGACCTACTACCTTTCTAAAGAAACTACAATGTATTGAATGAGTACCTTCTTTAAGGGATTATTGTGAGAACTTAGTTAATGCATTTGTATAAAGGTCTTAGCATAGGGTATACACCTGGGTAGCACCACATATTTTTGAAATAACTATGATCATGATGATGATATAGTAGCTTTATTTTAAATGTATTTTCTCCCTTTTAGCTGAAAACATGAAATTTTAACTGAATTCAACAAATTTGGAAACCAAATAGCAGAAGAATCAAATATCTTGTTTATGACAGAGTTAAAATAAACCCAAGTTCTTAGCTAAAAATGCTGTGCTATTTTCCTGCAACATTGTCACACTTCTTAGGTAAGAAAATAGAAAACTAAAACTTCTTGGGTTTGTTAACCAGGATGGAATTTAAAAGGTAGGTTGAAACCTTGAGAAAAATTTAGGAGGTCATTTATTCTAGCTGGAGTTCAAGATCAGGAATGAGTCAAAAGGGAGTGTTATGATAAATTACTTAAATTTCTCCAACATGAAGTTAGGATTGGGCTTGAATTAAGACTATAGCTGTGTAAATATTAAAACTTGAGAACTAAAATAAAATCTTAAGGCTCCCCCCTCCACCGGCTGACTGAATGGAAGCCCTCTTGGCCAACAGGATATCCTAAAACTAAACTGTCTGCCATGAGGAGGGAGGTCAGACAGACGTGTCTCATCATGCTCCCTCCCTTCTTGGAGACATCCTTTGTAACTCATTAACAGGCCTAAGGCTATGCAAGAAAAACCTGTAGTTCCAGCATTTCTCTGATTAACAGGCCTCTTTATCTTAAAGCATTCCAAGCCTTTAGACAAAAGCTTCATGTATTTAACCAATTACAAGTCAAAGAGCCTTTAAACCCACCTATAACCTGTAACTACCCCCACTCCAAGATGGCCCACCTTTCCAGGCCAAACCAATGTATGCCTTCCATGTATTGATTTATGACTTTACCTGTAATTCCTGTCTGTCTCCCCAAAATGTATAAAACCAAACTGTAATCTAGCCACAGCAAGTCCACTTGCTTAAGGTTTCTTGGGTGTGGCACTGGGCCATGGTACTTGAATATGGGTCAGAATAAACCTCTTAAAATTAATTTACAGAGTTTGGCTTCTTTTCCATTGGCATACTCTTCAGGCAGAATCTTCTAATTTCTTTTGGACATATGCTTACTTCCCTTATGGACTTGGGAATAGTTTGAGAATAAGAAACCACTTTAATTGTCAAAAATGCACACAATTAGGCCGGGCGCTGTGGCTCACGCCTGTAATCCTAGCTCTTGGGAGGCCGAGGCGGGCGGATTGCTCAAGGTCAGGAGTTCAAAACCAGCCTGAGCAAGAGCAAGACCCCGTCTCTACTATAAATAGAAAGAAATTAATTGGCCAACTGATATATATATAAAAAAAAATTAGCCGGGCATGGTGGCGCATGCCTGTAGTCCCAGCTACTCGGGAGGCTGAGGCAGAAGGATCACTCGAGCCCAGGAGTTTGAGGTTGCTGTGAGCTAGGCTGACGCCACGGCACTCACTCTAGCCTGGACAACAAAGCGAGACTCTGTCTCAAAAAAAAAAAAAAAATGCACACAATTAAAAATCCCCAATAAATATGTTTTTAACAGGTTATCTTTATTTTGTTTAAATAAAAATTGCCCAAGTAAGAATGGGATTGTATGTAGGCCACCATTATGCAGTAGAATTTTCTGCAATGATGGCGATATATCCACATTAATAAATATGTTAGCCACCAGCCACATGTAGCTACTGAACATTTAAAATGTGGCTAGCACACCTGAGGAACTGAATTTTGGTTTTTTTTTTAACTTCTACTGGCAATTGAAGCCCAATCCTAACTTTATGTTGGAGAAATTTAAGTAATTTATCACAAAATCCTCCCTTTTGACTCATTCTTCATCTTGAATGCCATATTTTATAATGTAATACTACAATTACAGGTATTATTCGAGTAAAGAAACTGAATTTTTAATGCAAATCTGTGTGTGAATTAGACAGATACTTGAAATTTAGGAGCAAGACAGGAACCATATGGCAACATCAGAAGAAAATACAGGATTTGGAGAACTCAAGTTATGTCTACATAAATGTATACCAATTTAGTCTAAATAGTCAAATCTATGTCAATGGAATGATTATTAGAAACCTAGACTGATGGCAATTTTCAAGGACATAATGCCTGGCTATGTGAACAGACCTTATGTTCTAAATCCTCAACCAAGTATTCAGCTTATTGTTAGGCTTCCAAAGCTTCCATCTGTGCCTTTATCCACTGCTAGATGCCAGTTAATAAATGAATTCATATTCCTCTTCAATGGAAAGATAGAGATCATAAGTTGTGAATTTCTTCATTTTTCTTTTCTACTTTCTTAAAGTTTATTTTAATATGCCCCCCTTTTTTTAGAGAAAAAGGATTTGCTACTTGATGCCAATTATATATTTCCTTCAATTACTCTTGACTCCACTAACTTTTGCTTTCTTAAGGACCATCAAATTAACCTGACTCTCTCTCATAAGTCTAGTTTTTATTTTTATTAATCTATCTCTAGTTAAGTTTATAAGTATACTGAAAAAGACTATGATCTTTAAACTAACCAATAAATGATATCTTCTTCGAATTATTGTTGGTGGTTATTTATACACTGTGTTCATTTCCTTACCTCCTTCATCCAATTAAGTCATTCTGGTTTCTTCTCACAAAATCTGAGCGTCCTCTTTCAAAGTTCAAAATATCCTCAATTAGCAACTTGATTTGAAAAGCACACACTTTAATATCATGGTTACCACATTTGATGATTTCAAATTTTAGAAAGTTACTATAGTACATAAATTTGCATGATGCAATTGACAAATGGACTAGAGATGCCAACTCCTATCAGAGATATTGTTACAGTATCTTACTTTGTGCTGAATGACTGAAAAATATGTACACATATTAATTGACAAAATACCTTTGTTTTCAGTGGAGTTATTCCAAACAACTGTATATCTTCTTCATGGCATTTAATTTTATTAAAAATAGTCTGAAATAAAATAAAATTATTGTACCCTGAATAAAATAATATTATCTACTGTATTAATAAAAAGGTACTGAACTTAGTGCATGGAAATTGTTAAAGATTTCAGTGACAGAATAAAACACCCTTACAGTGTGTTGGCATAAAAAGAGTTGGAAAGAATCCCTTTAATTTCTGTTACAAATTGTAGATTTATCTAAGATCACTTAAATTTCTTCATATAATATGTGAGACTTTAGTACATACGGTAATATAGTTGTAAAGATGCTAAAACCACTCACACTAAAATTTGGAGTATCATATTATTAATGGAATGCTTTGGGTCTTGTCCATAATGCAGAAAAAAGGTCATTTATTTTCTTAAAAGTTCTCAACAATTTAAAGACTATGTTTTATGCCTTTGAGATCTCAAGTAATTGATTTCTCTTCAAAAGTGTCATAAATATTACATTAGTGCTTGTTAGTAAGCAAGAACATTTTTTCAACCATGTTTTAATATTTTATGTTCTTCTAAAACACATATTGTGAATTAATAGAAATACTATTGAGATATTGGAAAAATAAGTTGAAATCATTCAAAATCAAATGCCTCTAACTTGAGCCCTATTAGAGGAACATGAACAAAATAATAATGAGTTTGAAAATGATTTGTTCAAAGCAATAAGTAATTTAGTAGCTGAGTCAGGATCAAAGTAGTTAAAGACTAGCTAGCCGGACAGATACTTGTATTACCTATTTGCACATGGTACTAACATAACAATTGGATAAGTTAAAAATATAGTGCTGGGTAATTCAACTTTCCAGGTATATAACCACCCATCCTTTTTAAAGGTAAAGGGTACCTTCATACAGAAATTATTATTATCAACATTCCTTGTTGCTGGCCATTATATATTATACATTTTTGCCATTCAAATAAAAAATTACAGTGTACAATTATAGTCAATATCACCAACCATGAGAACCATCTAGTTGACAATCCCCTGAGGTCTGAGTCTTAGATAAAATTTAAACATCAATAAATTATCACAGAGTGCTGTTTTATATTATAATCTACATTCTTATCTCTTTAGTATGACTTTAAATAACTTGCCTGCTTCATAAAAGAAAGCTAGAGTGAGTAAGAACTACCAAGAAATGGGAGATTTTTAGAAAGTTTCCCACCCTGGAACATTCTACTTCAGCCCACGTCATTGAATTAGTAAGTCAAACTGCTCCTGCAAAGTTTCTTGTGTAGTGTGTGACTCACATTGTAAATATGATATGGAAAATACAAAGTAAGAGTCTGGAATCTGCATAGTCAAATAATCTTCCATTCTCTTAAATAAATATATATATCATATTACATATAATAAATATGTATGTCCATATGCATATATAATATATGCAAATATATAAATTATAAATAATTATAGAATATGTATATATCCATAATGTACAGATAAATATATACATATTATATAAATATATGTGCATTCTATAAATTATATGTATATAATTTTTAATATTTCATTCTGATCCTATGCAGGACAAAGATTCTATTCTTTGGACTTAAATATTAGTTTTCATTCCACGTCTTTTCTAAAAGTAAAAAAAAAGGAAAGATGGAGAGGAGAGAAATGGACCCTGTTCACTAAATCTAAGTCTTATGAGTAGATGCTCATATTGAACATTGTTGTGATCATGCCAGACTGGGTAAGAAATAGTTTTCTGATATGTAGGAAGTTTTTGTGGACATGAATCCAAAGCTGTACCCAAAAGGTTAGCTCAGATAGGTAAGTACCTTTTATATTGTAAAGATACTTTGACAGAATGCAAATGAAAAAAAAATCATAAGGATACCAGTAATACATTAATTTAAAGAATTCCAAAATGCCCATATATGGACAAGTATTTTCCCTCTAGTACAAAACATTTGCATATTAATTTCTTATTTGAAGTAAAGAACATGGACAAAATATAACCACTATATTTTACTATTATTTAATAATAGTAGTAGCAATAGAAAAAATTGCATTGTGCTAGTAGGTTGGTTGAAAAACTTTTCATATGTTAATTCATTAATTGAACTCCATTTTACAGTTGAAGAAACTGAAGAATAGAATGGTTCAGTAATTTGCCAAAGGGTATATAGCTAGTAAGAAACAAAGATGGGATTTGAATCCAGATTATTTGGCTTCAGATTCTATGTTCTTAACCACTATTTTATACAGCCTCTATTTAAAAAGAAAAGTGTATTTTAGCTTTGCTATAGATACTCTGACACATATAAAGCAGCCAAAGCTGAGAGTTAAACCGTCCACATTTCAAGAAAATGATTTGGGGACTTTAAAAGCCAGATCTTGATCTGCCATGTGTTTTTAATCTGTACTGAATTTTTAGGCTTTATGAATATATTTCATTTCAGACAGGCATTTGCAAAAGAGAAAAAAAAGAAAATTAAAATAATATTTGAAATAAATGAATATATTTCAATTTCCACATAATTTACCACCTTTGTTCCGGACATATTGCCAATATCAAGGCAAGATAGGAAGCCATTTTAACACAATGAGATACCATTTCACACACAATAGAATGCTTAGTGTGGGTAAGAAAGGATGTAGAGAAAGAATAGCCTTCATACATTGCTGGTGCAAATATAAAATGATGCAGCCACTTTGAAGAATATTTTTCCAGTTTCTCAACAAGTTAAACATTCAGCTACCACATATCCCAGCAATTCTACTCCTCCTAGATATCTGTACTAGGGAAATGAAAATATATGTACACAAGAATATCTGTATGTCAAAGTTCATAGCAGAATTATTTATGGTAGCCCCAAACTGGAAACAACCTAAATGTTCATCAATTTTTTAATGGCTAGACAAATGTGGTATGTTAATACAATGGAATATTATACAGCAATAGAAAGGAATGAACTACTGATACATGCAATTTCAAGGATGATCCTCAAAAAATATTATAAATGAATGAAGTCAGACATAAGAAAATATATATTGTATGATTCCATTTATGAGAAATGTCCAGAGACAAAAAGTAAATTAGTGGTTGCCTTAATTTCAAAATGGTATCTCATTGTGGTTTTAATTTGCATAACCCTAATGATGAATAATGTTGAGTATCTTTTCATGTGTTTATTAATCATTCATGTATCTTCTTTGAAGAAATGTTTGCTCATATCTTTTGCCCATTGTTTGATTGGATTGTTTATCTTCTTATTGAGGTGTTAGAGTGTTTTTTTGTAAATTCTGGACACAAATCATCTTGATTTGCATTTCCTTGGTGATTAGTAATGTTGAGCATTTTTTCATATAGTTTTTGGCCATTTGTATTACTTCCTTTGAGAAATGTCTATATATGTCTTTTGCCTAATTTTTTGTACTGTTGGGTTAAGTTCATTATATATTCTGAATATTAAGTCTCTTATTGAATGAGTAGTTTGCAAATATTTTCTCCCATTCTATAGGTTGTCTCATCACTCTGTTGATTGTTTCCTTTACTATAAAGAAGCTTTTTAGGTTAACATAGTCCCATTTGTCCATTTTTGGTTCTGTTCCTATGTTTTTAAAGTCTTAGCCATATGTGTATTAGTACAGCCAGTATGGAAAACAGTATAGAAATTTCTCAAAAAACTAAAAATAGAACCACCATATAATCCAGCAATTTCACTACTGGGTATTTATTCAAAAGAATGGAAATCACTATATCAAAGGCATACCTGCACCCCTATGTTTATTGCAGCACTATTCACAGTAGCAAAGATACAGAATCAACCTAGATGTCCAATAACAAATGAATGGATAAAGAAAATATGGTGTTGGTACACAATGGAATACTATTTGGCCATAAAAAATAAATTCATATTATTGGATACAACATGGATAAATCTGGAGGTCATTATTTTATATATATAAAAAATCTAGGCACAGAAAGAAAAATATTGCATGCTCTCACTCTTATGTGGGAGCTAAAATAGTTAATTTCATGGAGGTAGAGAGTAGAAAGTTACCAAAGGCTGGGAAAGGTGTGTGTGTGGGGGGGGTGGTAAAGATAAAGAGAGGTTGGTTAATAGGTACAGTTAGAAAGAAGAATTAAGTTCTAATGTTCAATAGCAGAGTAAAGTGATTATACTTGAGTGTATCATATATTTCAAAATGGCTAGTAGACAGGACTTGAAGTGCTCCCAACACAGAAATGATAAATACTCAAGGTGATTGATACCCTAAATACCCTGACTTGATCATTATGCATTCTATGCATGTAACAAAATATTTCATGTACAAATTGCATGTACAAACATGTATAAATATTATGTATTAATAAAGAAATTCCAACTTGACCTATGGAAAAAGGAACAGGAAGGCGTACTCTTCTTTGACTCAGTTTCTTATTTTCTTATTTTTTACAACCTTCCATCCCTGAGATTTTGAGAATACAACACTATCCACATCTTAATTCTATTTTTGTACTATATTAAAATGCCTTCACATTTACCTCACCTTAAAATTACCTGGAAGTGGACATTATTAAAATGAGCCTGAAAATAGGGATTTTGCTATTTTATCTATCCATGACAAAGAAAGGTTTTCGTTTTAAATTCTACATATAGTTAGAATATATAAACTAATGAACAGTCATATACATTTTTGGAGACTATGAAAATTCCATTTCAAAGTATAATACAAAGAGAAACTATTTAAAGCAATCACGTAAATATATTTTAGAGATATGCAAAAACAAAATTATGGAACATCAGCATCCTACTATAAGCTCATCTTTTCCACTAGTAAAATAGCCAATAGTTCTGAAATATTGAAATGATCTGAAATTAGCATATTTCTAAAACAAGGTATTCAAAGCCAAATGTGAACATGAGTATATATTAAAAATCCCTCATTACATAGATTTTAACTTTTAATATGTTTAAAATAGTAATACAACATACTTGTACTTATTCATAGGCTATCTAAATATACATACATTATACCAAATGTAAATAGAATGTCTTTGGGGGAATTTTAGCTTTGTCCATAAAAAACAGCTGCCAGGAACCTCAATTGAACCAGAAATTAAAAAGAAAATACAGTATTAGGATTAGTGTATTCAGTTAGTTTACTTTTTTGCTACTAATCATCACAGAATCAAAGCCAATTGGATAAAGACCTGAGTTCCAAAGCAAATTATGATTAGAATGATAGTAATTCATTTATGGACAAATATTTGGAGAGCCACTGAAATGATTGACAAGGATAATAAATTTTAAAATTAACAGTGAAGCAAAGTTCTGAACTTGGGATTTCCTTCACTTTCACAAAATAAGTTGGGCACATTACTTTTCAAACACTCATTATCCCCGAGTCTGCAGCCGTGTCTTCTGGTGGCATGAAAAATTCAGGCAGGTTAATATGTATCATAGATGTGTGTTTTCTAATAACTCTATAAGTGGTATCTATAAGTGGTATCAGTGACTCATATTTATCTTTGAGTGGCGTGATAGCCTAAGCATCAGTAAGGCAGGAGCCTACCATTACTGAATCCATATTTGCTCCAGAGCAAGTCCATTGAGAGGGCTCTGTGTAGAGAACTGATGATAGCTGGTTTCCCAAGCAGCTGCCATGTGGTTAGGGAACATAAGCTGAGTGGGCAGAAGAACCCTCTTAAGGAGTTACTGAAGCACAACATTCAGATTAGGTGGCATAGCTGTGGACTCCTGGGAGCAGGAGTGGCAGAGCAGATAGCTCGTTTCTATTTTAGCTGTCAAGCAGACAGTGAGCAGAAGCAGCAGGGTGACAGACCGCCACTTCAATTACTAGCAGAAGGCTACATATTATTAAGGACTTCGAAATATAAAAATTACTGTACCGAAACACACAGCTCTATAGACAGGAGAGTCCCTTCCCAGAGACCCAAATCAAGGCATCTGGCAATCTTTCTATTCAAATGATAGATACTTTCTATTAGAAAATGGGATTCAAGGATTTAACACAGAAAGACGATTTATTATGCAGTTACTAATGAATTTTACAAACTCTAGCTATAAAAAAAGCCCTTTAAGTTTTCTCTTTTCTCCACTCCCAAAAGTATTCCATACACTACAAAAGATGTTTTTACCAGAAGAAAAGTTATAATTTGTAGTTAGAGAATAGGTCAGAATCTTACCACTGCCACTTACATCCCCCTATGCCCATGAACTTGGATGAGTTTCTCTCTGAGAGTCAATTTTCTTCTCTTTAAAATGGGGATAATAATACTCTATTTTCATTTTTATTATTTTGAATATTAATATTTCAAATATGCCTGGGATATGGTGGCCATTATATACATGGAAGTTGTAGTGATAAGTACTCATCAGAAAAAAATACCCTTTACATTTAGAAAGCATTTTCTTTGTTATAAAATGCTTCTACACATACTCTTGTGAAGTGGGTAAAACATACTTATTTCCATTTTACAGATGAAGGACCCAGAATCAGCAATAGTGACTTCCACAAGTTTATAAATGATAGAGACTGTACTGAAAATCAAGTCTGCTGACTTTAATTCCACTGTTCTTTGACCGTCAAACACTTATAAAGCACACATTTAAAATATTTAGTTTTATTCAAATACTTCTTATTTTAAAATGTGTTTTGATAAATGTTACAAATACAGAAGTGTATGGAATAATAATATAAGAAACTCAAGGACTTAGCACACAGATTTTGTTTTAAATCTCTCTCTCCAATCTCTCTCTCTTCTCCTCCTCCTACACTCCATTCCTCCCTCCCTCCCTCTTTCCCTCTTTCTCTCAATCTCCCTGTCATACTCTTCCTGTCCTCACTGCCTCTCAAATTATGTGCTTGGGTTATAAAATACATCAGACATTAGCCGTAGAAGAAGTGGTCCCATTGTCTCCTATTCCCAATTCCATTTCCCTACACACACAGAGCCAACTACTACTATATATTTATAGTGTTTCCTTTCACTCTGTGTATTATATATTTGCATACTTTTAGAGTTGGGAGTGCTCAAAATAATTATGAATAGAATTATATTCTACAAATAATTCTATAATTCTATAAACTTGCCTTTATCTCTCAAAATTATATTTTTGAAATCTGTTCATGTTAATAGAGACTAATTGAATTCAATCATTTTAACTTCTGAGTAGCATTCTGTGCTATGAATAGAACTTCCTTGGTCTATATACTCCTTAACCTTCATTTTAAGCAATATAAATGTTCCAATTAATTGTTTGGAATTTGTTAAGGCTTCCTTTTCTGAATTTATGCATATTTAATTGTGTAGTATGTACCATGAGACTAGAATATTTATCCTGTCTTTATTAGCTGTATAGTCTTCTTCCAATGGCTACATATAGAAGTTAATAGTGTTTCACAAATTATCTATATTCATACTTATTTATGCACAATGTATTATATTCTAAGACAACTTTCTTAAAATCTTCAAGTAGGTTAACACATTTTAAACTTTATGTTGAATGCTATTTTGTGTTATATACTTTGCAGATAAGCTCTTAGGCTTGTGCAAGTTTACAATTGCTGTGTATCACAAATTTTAACTTTTATTATTAGTTCCTATGAATCACTGACGTGAAATTCTATTTTATGTAATATCACATATTGTCTCATCATCTTCTATTTGTTTGTTTAGTCAAATATATATTGTTTTCCATCCCTGATGATTCAAATTTTATATGTCATTTTGCTCTTGGTGTTTCTCTTGTAAGCCTTGCACAGCTAATTTTCAGGAATCTAGTTTCTTAATAGCTTCTAATGAAATAGTTTAATCTATTTACATTTATTATTTTTATTAATATATGTATTAATTTCACTACATTTTAAAATTGTCATGTTTTGTTCTGCATATTTTCTTCCTACATTCTATTATTCTGCTTTAATGGAGGTCTTTAATATTAAATATCCATATTTAATTTTATATTTAACTCACAAATTTAGAGTTGGTCTATATTTTGTTCCTCATCCTTTGCATGCCAAAGACATTATTCAGATATCTTCTACCAATCATCCATCTATTGTTTCCTAGTCTTTTCATTAAATTTTGCATTTAAACAATCACAAATTGTATTATATTCTTTTTAAAACTCATAACATGTTTAGTTTAAACCAGTTTCCCTTTCATCATTTCTTCTTTGTCCAATTCCTTCTTTCTAGATTTATTTTTCTTCTTGTGGAAGTAGGTCCATTAGTGGTTGCTTCAAGTAGAATCTGTAGAAAGTTAACTCTTTATCTTTAATTGATTACAAATATTTTTACTTATCTTCACTCCCTATTTTTGCACAATTTTTCTAAGGTTCCAAATAAACATTGCTTTTTGAAATAGCTATTACTTATCTGTAGATTAAATGAATACACTGTTGAATTAGTTGGGACACAAAATATAAGTAAATTTTTATTGAAACCTTCTTTGAGGTGTAAGTATTTTCAAGAGACCTTTTAAAAATCTCAATGATATATTAAATAACAGTTTTAACTGTTATTTACTTTTGTTTTTAAATGGTTAGTGAAACCATTTAAAAGCTTTTTATAAAAAGCTAATAAAATTGCTTTTTACTTTATTCCATGGAGCCAATTTTCCTTATCACAGAACATAGCAATATATGTGCATAAGCAAATGGTTTGTAAAGGTCTGACAAATTTGAAATCTATCCCCAAGTGCACCACAAAACTTATTCATTGTTGTTAGATTAATTTACTCAGGATTATTGATATATTTTCATTCTGACTTAGTGTTTTCTTTTCATGTGAAAACTATCAAATAACAGATATATTATTATTTATATTCATAGTCATAGAATGTGTATTAAGATGTCTACATTTGATTGCTGAATTAGATATATCCCAAATCTCTTAGAAGAAACATTTATAGCATGAATAAGTTTGCTTTTAAAGATATACATTATTCAGTTAGTTTAAAATGTATAGCCATGTCCTGAGTTGATACCAAACCCATATGGATTATTATGGCCAAACACATAAAATGTGTAAGCTTAGCTACTTTATGCTGTAGGCGCATACACTGCAGCACAATTTCTGCAATACTTCAATAATGGATAAGAAGCTGTTCTGTTTCTGGGAACCAGGTACCAGTGAGAGTCTCACTGACTAGTTGTATTTCTCCTCTGCAACACTAGATTCAAGTGTTATATGTAGTGTTTCTGTTTTAATCTTAGAGAATATGTAGGCCTCTCCATTGTAACTGCCAGTTTTTAATATGTGCAGTACAACTTTCACAATAAAATAGAGAAAAGGTCAACAAATGACTGTAAGAGTGATCACATTGCGTGGTAGCTTAAACAGAGCAGAAGCAGTTCAGATTCTATCAGGGTAATATTATCAGTTCTGTTCTCCATGTGTCTATCCCTACTATCAGGTATCAGGGGAGATCATTAAGAAAAAATTACCAGAATCCTTAGGGATACAATGTTTTTAAAAGATGAAATTGATTCCAGGGTCCATCTGTCTAGACCACTTTAAGAATATTCCTCTCCTTCAATTCACTATGTATTTCTTACTTTGATATCAAACATTTAACCAATTTTCCCTCTTCCTAAATTAAGTGCACTTATATTTGATTATAGAGTTCAGTCCTCACCATAGGAAACAGCTAGAATTTCTCTTGAAACCTGACCGTATGTGCCTTCTCTTAAGTAATAAATGCTGTGTCAGGACAGCATGAACTATCCCACATCCAATAACCTAGTCAAACCATGAAATAGGAGAGTTTATTTACTTATAATGAATAGCTTAACCTTTCCATTGGTTGGCTCCCTTTAGAAAAATATATACCACATACCTTCAGAGAAAAATTTACTTAAGTAAAGGAGGCATAAATAGAGTTTCTATGTTATGTCTTCCAACATGGCATGCTGATTACAAACAAAACATTTGGCAACTTCAAGCCTTCAAATATATACAAAATTCTCTCTTACCTCTTGCAGGTTTACTTTATGGTACTCAGTTTGCTGAGTACACTTAACTCTATTTTGTAAATGAAAGCATATGTACATATATGCATATGTGTATCATACATAGGGCATGTCATATTTTATCCCACTAATTCAGGGATCAACAATCTATAACCCACTGCCCCATCGCCTGTTTCTGCAAACAAAGTTTTACTGGAACACAACAATACTCATTCTTTTACATATTGTCTGTGGCTGCTTTCCCACTACAACAGCAAAATTAAATGGTTGTTACAGACCATATGGCCAGCAAAGACTAAAATTTTAACTATCTGACCCTTTAATAAAGAGTCTGTCAATACTTCCACTAATTGATTTATTTTAAAAGAGTACAGGGGACATATTTGCATAATCAATAAGCTCTCATGTTCCTTGCTTTTATAACTAATGCCCATTTCTAAATATTTCTAGAGAATATAATGTAACACACTGAGGTCAATACTTTTTTTTTCTATAAGCATTCTTTATGTAGCAAGCACGTGATTCAGTTAATGAGAATCTGAGGGAACTAGTATCATTGCCAAGGGGGAGCCTGACTTGACCTCTTTATTCAATAAAGATCTAGTTAGTATCTATACTGAGGGACAGATTTTGAATATGTAAAGGCACATATCAGCAGTTCATTGAGCTTAGGTATTGATTAAGTAAGGTGCACTTGACATTCAAGAACCATTGATGAGCTCAGAAATGGGTAATCCAAATGCCCAAATTAAATTAGGGGGAAAGAGTTCAGAAAGCATTGACATTGATGTTTTTTAGTAACTGTTTGCATTGTAATGTCCATATTTGTAGAGTCCAAAATAAAAAAGGATATATAAATGATTTTGCTGCATAGTGGGCTCTTGGAAAGCTTTATAATCGATGATTATAAACAAAATGCTTTTGTATGCTTTTGTATTCTATGTATTTGGAATTCTTTTACTTAAATAAGACATCATGGCAATAAAGGATCATAACTGTTCCCAAAGAATCAAACAAATGATCAAATATTTAATGTAATAAACAGATATGAGAGATATAATCAACACCACAGTTCAATATAATTTGACTTTGACAAAGTTAGTCAGTACAGTGTCTTGTTTTTTTCCACACAAATTCATGTAGCATAATGGTCCAGTTCATTCTAGTCAAGAGTATTAATCTGTTGCATCTAAATTAAAAAAAAAAGTGATATTACAATTAGCCAGAGACATCCATTTGTCACTGAGGGGAAGAGTAGATGAGCAGAGTATGTAAGGGCTATCAGATTGAAAGACATTGTACTTAATGTCACTGTGTAAGAGGAATTTTCTTGGTTCAGGTCAGTGATTCTCAACTCTGGTTCCACTTTAGGAACACCTGGAATTCTTTTAAGGTAACATCAGTTAATAGGGCCCACTCCAGATCAAACACATCAGAATCACTAGTGTTAGGGCTTGAGAATAGCTGTTTCTTCCAACTTCCCCAATGTGTACCCAGAGTTGGGAAACACTGAATAGACCAAAAAGATGAGACAATTTTCCCATCAAATAAGTGAAATTTTGGACAGAGATACAAAATATTTTTAAAACTTTTGGTATGAGGATATTAATAATTTATAAAATAAGTGATAATTTGTAGCTCCCAGTTGTTTGAATAGATTTATTTAACCTGACTATTAAGCCAAATTTTTCATAAAAGACAAGTAGGTAAAATGGCTAGAACTGTACTTGGGACTCTCAAAATATCAAAATCTGAGATTGTTAACTGATTTTTGGTTGGCACAGAATATTTGGGGTCCATCCTTTGGACAGTGGTAGGCTGATACATGGCAACATCCATCCTGAAAACTTTGTTGAAAATAAACCTAAGTCACAATGTCTGCTTTTATGATAAAGCAAGGGTATTCATGGAAGATGACATTGGAAAATAAAGCTACTAAACCCTTGATTTTAACAAGGTTGTTATATTTATTGATATAGGCTCCTTAAAGAAGGTCTGCATAAAAAATGTAATAGCTTGCTTAAACTTTCATAGTGTATCTTAAGTAGCTTAATAGAAAAATTTAGGAACACTGTTGAAATTATTTATTTAGTTGTAGAAATTAAAAACTTTGGAAAATAGGAAACTGGAACTCTTCACACTATAGCTTGGTATTCATTTTATTTATAGATCCCAAAATGGACTGAGCGAAGTTTTAAAGAAAAAATACATATATATAATTTCTAATTTTCATCTTTCTTCATATAAAGACAAGAAAATTCTAAATGATAATCAGTATTTTTGATTCAAATTTCAAAAAACATTTAATTACATTCTGTAAAATAATTGGCATGTACTCAAAATTTCAAGCTCAAGGAAGATAAAGAAAATCTGAAAACTATTCCAGATTAAAGGATACTAAAGACAAATGCTAACTAAATGCAATGCTTAAATATTTTAAAGGAAACTTTTGGAACAATTGTGAAAGCTTCTGTGTTTGCTATCTGCACTAAGGCTAAGTATGAGAATATTCTTATTAAATAAACAGAAATATTTATTAAAAAACAATAAAACAAGTGCAGCAAATGTTAATAATTGATAAATCTAGTTGAAGAGTCTATTGGCATTCTTTGTTCTTTTCTCACAACTTTTCTATAATTTTGAAATCTTTTTATAAATGTAAGTATAAAAATGCTTTTTAAACAGTGCATGTAGCAGATGCTGTTCTAGGTAAACAAGAAAATAACAGCTAAAACAAGATTGAAGCAGTAATAAAAAAGCTTCCGACAAAAGAAAAAAAAAGCCCCAAAACAGATGGATTCAGAGCCGAATTTTACCAGCCCTACAAAGGAGAGCTGGTACCCATACAGCAGAAATTATTCCAACATTGAAAAGGAAGGAATCCTCTCCAACTCATTCTACAAAGCCAGTATCACCTTGATACCAAAGTCAGAAAAGGACACAATAAAAAAAAGAAAACTACAGACCAATATCCCTTATAAATATAGATAGAAAAATCCTCAGTAAAATACTAGCAAACTAAATTCAACAGCACATCACAAAAATAATCCACCATGACCAAGTGGGCTTCAGTCCAGGGGTGCAAGGATGTTTCAACATACGAAAATCAAAAAATGTGATTCACCACATAAACAGAAGTTAAAAACTATATGATCATCTCAATAGACGCAGAAAAAGCATTTGACAAAATTCAGCACCCTTTCATGATAAAATCCTCAACAAATGAGGCATAGAAGGCACATATATTAAAATTATAAAGCCATATATGACAAACCCACAACCAACATTGTACTAACTGGAGAAAAGTTGAAAGCATTCCTACTAAGAACTGGAACAAGATGAGGGTGCCCACTGTCACCACCTCTATTCAACATACTGCTGGAAGTGCTAGCCTGAGCACTCAGGCAAGAGAAAGAAATAAAGGGTATCAAAATTGAGAAAGAGGTGATCAAACTATCACTTTTTGCTGATGACATACTCCTATATATAGAAAACCCCAAATACTCCACCAAGAGATGCCTGGAATTAATAAATAAATTTGGCAAAGTCTTAGGTTACAAAATCAATGTACACCGATTAGTAGTATCCCTATACACCAATAATGGTCAAGCTAAGAGTTAAATTAAAGATTCAATACCATTCACAATAGCTACAAAGAAAATAAAATACCTAGGTTTAACAAGGAGGTGAAACATCTCTACAAAGAGAAGTATGAAACACTAACGAAAGAAATCACAGATGACACAAAAAATGGAAAAACATATATATCATGCTCATGGATTGGTAGAATCAACATTGTTAAAATGTCCATACTACCCAAAGTGATTTACAGATTCAATCCAATCTCCATCAAAATACCAGTGTCATATTTCACATATCTAGCAAAAATAATTCTATGCTTCATATAGAACCAGAAAAGAGCCCAAATATCCAAAGCAATCTTAAGCAAAAAGAACAAATGTGGAGGCATCACATCACCAGACTTCAAACTATACTACAAGGCTATAGTAACCAAAACAACATAGGATTGGCACAAAAATAGAGGCATAGACCAATGGAACAGAGCAGAGAACCCAGATATAAAACCATCCACATATAGCCAACTGATCTTTGACAAAGCAGACCACAGTATGCACGGGGGAAAAGAAGCCCTATTCAATAAATGGTGCTGGGAAAATTGGATAGCTACATGCAGAAATTGAAACAGGATCCATATTTCTCACCACTCACAAAAATTAATTCAAGATGTATAAAAGACTTAAATGTAAGGCATAAAACCATAAATGTTGGAAAAACTCTTCTAGATATTGGCAATCTCAGCAACAACTAAAATAAATAAATAGAAGTTGATTAAGTTAAAAGACTTCTGCACAGCTAAGGAAATAATCAACAGAACAAATAGACAAACTACGGAATGGCAAAAAAATATTCACAAGCTATATATCCAATAAAGGGCTAATATTAATAACCAGAGCCTACAAAGAACTCAAGCAAATTGGCAAGAAAAAAATAAGCAGCTCCATTAAAAAGTGGGCAAAAGACATAAACAGAATGTTTTCAAAAGAAGATAGATAAATGGCCCGTAACCATATGAAAAACTGTTCAATAAACACTAATTATCAGGGAAAAGCAAATTAAAACCTTACCCCTGTTAGAATGGCTTTTATTAAAAAGTCCAAAAACAGTAAATGCTGGCATGGATCCAAAGAGAAAGGAACCCTTATACACTGCTGGTGAGACCGAAAATTAGTACAACCTCTATGGAAAACACGTAGAGATTCCTCAAAGAACTAAATGTAGACCTACTATTTGATCCAGAAATCCTACTACTGGATAGTTATCCAAAGGAAAAGAAGTCATTTTATAAAAAGATACCTGAACTTGAATGTTTATTGCAGCACAATTCACAATTGCAAAGATATTGAATTAACCCAAGTACCTACCGATTCATGAATGAATTAACAAATGTGGTATCTGTATACTATGGAATACTACTCAGCCTTGAAGAAGGATTAATATTGTCTTTTGCAACAATTGGATGGAACTGGAGACTATTATCCTAAGTGAAGTATGTAAAGAATGGAAAAACAAACACCACATGTGCTACTATTAAATTGGAACCAACTGATGAGCACACATGTGCACAAAGGGAAGTAAAACTCAGTGGAAATCAAGAAGGGGAGAGAGGGGATGAGGGGAGGGGTGAAAACCTACCTAACAGATGCAATGAACTGGGTGATGGGCATGCTTACAGCCATAACTCGAGCATTACAAAAGTGATCCATGTAACCAAAAATATTGTATCCCGATAATATTTTGAAATAATAGTAAAAATAAAATAATATAAAATCATGGTTCTTTCATTCTAGTGGATGAAAACAAATAACAAAAAACAGTAAATAAACAAGATTGTTTTTGAATAATGATACTGTGAAATAAATATAATGGGGTGGTACAATGATTGGTAGAAGGAATTGGAGTGGAAGGTATTATTTATATTTGTGGATAAAGGACAACTTCTCAAAGGAGATGATATTTAGCTGAGTTAATCATTGGGAGATCTTAAGAAAGGACATGCAGGCAAAAGTCTTTAAGGTTGGACAACATTTTGTAAGGACAAAAACAATGAAAGGTCAGCGTAAATAGAGCTTAATGAACTACTGGGGAGTTCATAAAAGATTGAGTAGTTCAGGTAAATTTTTTTAAACTACACTATTTCTAGGTTGGCATTTTGCTTTCTCAAAAACCTCAGACCAAGACGATGCTGGATCTCAGAAAGCAACAGGTAAGTGCGGTCATGAAGAAGAATTCTTAGGTGAATTTACCAGCCGGAACTAAAATGGAATATATAGTTGAGATTAACATGGGTCTTTGTTAAACTGGAGGGTAAATGTGGCTTGGCCTCCCTCTTATGGAGAACGGACTACAAACTGAATTGTTTCTTTTGAGTTAAAACTTCCTATTCTCCATATAAATTAAGTAAAATAATATGTTGGGCTTGAATTTTAAAAGCCCTAATTAAGTTTTGTAATGCATTTCCTGATAATATATAATTTTGCCCAGAGATTACTCATGGACCAAAAAAAAGGACAAAGAATAGAGAATAGATTTAAGTTTTATTGTTTTCTTTTTTCTACAGAACAACAGGAATAAAACAGGTTCAGTGAGATAGGGGTATTGGACATAAGTTTTTTTCCTTTAGCTCGTGGCTCAAAGCATAAATAATATCAAAGCCAATTATCATTCCTCAGAGGTTCATGACCAGAAAAGACTAAGGATCCTCAAGAAGTCATGATATAGATGTGATTTTTAAATCTTCTCCATTTTGAAGTGCCTGTATCAATGTTTTTGCTCCTTCATTGAGTGTGATCTGATGTGTGAAGTGATAACCATCTGTCATTGCTGCAAAGAAATAGACCAGGGTGGTTTCTTGACCTACCCAACCTGTGGCAGAACTGCTTGAACACTTTCTTTGTATTTTAAGACACTTGTTATAAAATGTTTATTCTTTTTTAATTTGACATTTGTTATTACAGATATCGTTGTTCTCTGCATATTACCTCAACTGTGAAATTATTAACACCCTTCTATGTCTTTACCATAAGCAATTTATTACTGTAAAAATTAACTTTATAAATAATATGTAAACTCTCCTGAAAAATAAACATATATTTATTCATAATTATTTTTGCAAGCACAGCAAGTCACGCCTAAGCATGTAGGGCAGAGGAGGGAAATAATTAGAAGTATCTTCACAGCAAAGACTAGAGAGATGCCTTAGTTTGGAATGCTATAATAAAACACCATAGACAGACTGTGTGGCTTAAACAACAAACATCTATATCTCACAGCTCTGAAGTTGGAAAGTACAAGATCAAGGTGTCAATAGATTTGGTGTCTGCCTGGTGAGAGCCTTCTTTCTGGTTTGTATACAGCTACCTGCTTCTATCTTGACATACCTGAGAGAGAGTGGGCTCTGATTTCTTCCTCTGCTCATTTGCGCACCAATTCCATCATAGAGGCCCCACCCTCATGACATCATCTAAACCTAAGACCCCACCCAAAGACCTCCAAATACCATCACAATGGGGATAAGGGATTCAACTTATGAATTTTGAGGAGACACATTCAGTTCATAGCAGGAAAGGCAAAGCTGGGGCAAGGCCTGAGAAGGTAAGTGTAGTGGATATCTTAATGGGACTCTGGAAATGTTGATGGAAATTATAACTTTAGCTTAGGGGAAAAAAGACTTAATGAGATTTGTGCCTTGACTATCTCTCTGTGATCACTTTCTACTCTTTCTGCCTTGCTCACTGTACTTTAGCCAGACATCCATTCTCCTAACAGAGCCTTTCATTTATCGTCCAAATAACTCTTTCCCCCCAGAAGGTTACAGAGCTACATCTCTCATTTCATTTCAGGCTCTAATTGTCTCCTCTGAGCAATCTATCAAAATTTCTAATATTGTGTATCATCATATTCTTCTATATTTTAATTCAGACTATTTATTACCACCTGGAATTTTTTTCATCTATTGATTTTTCTGTCTAGAATGTATAATCTGCCTCCTGCCTTTGACTGTGAATTCTAGGAAGGCGTCAATTTTATGGGTTCCATTCGCCACTGTATTCCTCATTCAAAGAACATTCAGTACATAAATAGCACTCAATACATTTAGGTAGAATAAAGAATGAAAAAACTCTTATGCCATCAATAATAAAAGAAAATGATTTAATAAAAGTAAACAGTAGGGTTGTCCATGACTTCAGGCAAATTAGATTTCAAGGAAGTTCATATGCAAGTGGATTCCAAGAAAGCTAAAGTAGGAACCTAATGCACCAAACAGAAAAAGACCTGCTGCTCTTAGAAATCAGGGCTCAGTAACAACATCCAGGCCTGAAACACAAGATCTATATTTTGGCCAGTAATATTAGTACATGTTCATTGTGAACTTTGAGCATTCTGTTCATCTCATTCTGAGATGACAATAAGGAGCATGAAAAACAGGACACAGAAATATGTTCTTGATTTGTCTTTGCAGGAGTATTGTCTTTCCTTTTGCCTTCAGGTAAAAAAAGTGAAAGTTAAGCTGAACAAAACTAATGAAAAAAACAAAACAGAACTTATACTGACAAAATGAACCTTCTGTTTGCCTCTGGTGAAGTGCCTGTTTCATCCCTTAATCTTTATCAGTTGTAACTTAAAGAAGTCCCTACTTTATATACAAAGCTTGGGTTATTTTTGGAAATGTTTAATCTCCCAGACCAACTGTTCTACTGTTTTGCTGCTGTATTTTGTTTCTCTTTAATAGTCTTCTGTTTATTTAGAGTTAGTTTTGCAGGTCATTGTCTACCATTACATTACATATTTCTTGAGAGTTTGAGATACAGCTTACTCATTCTGTTCGTCACATAATAGGTATCAATAATAGTTATTGAGCTACAATTGTAATGCATTTAAATTTTTTCCTTTATTTATTTTTATTTTTTCCTTTTATCATATTATGGGGGTACAAATATTGTTAGGATTACATATATTGCCCCTGCCATTCCTCCCCCCGCCACGCACCTTTACCAAAACATCAAGCGTGTCCAACCCCTAGGTGCACATTGCACTTTTCCTTTTATTTTTAACATAATTCTTAAATTTTATTTAATTTTTAAAACATTAGCTATAATTCTAAGACGTTCCAAACACCAGCAACCTTGTCTGTAGTTAAATGAGAAAGATAAAATGCATAGAAAATATAATTCATTTAGGGAAAACCTATGGCTGGTCACTTAAAGGAAAGCTTTCAAAATAGGGTTGAGTTTTTGCTAGCTGTATGGAATATTCGAGCAGTCAAAGCAGCAGCTATATCTTCCAGGCCTTCTTTTTGTTGTTGTTGAAGACATGACAATTCTTGTTCAAATCTGTGATCTCTCAACCTCAATGCTCAATTCTTTATGATTTTCATACACTTTGTTGCCTACTGAGAATCTGAATGCAAATTCTGGGTGATTTTTAACCTCATTTCTTCTTGATAAATACAGATTTGTCAGAAAATGTGATATTTTAACTGAGAATGCTGATCCATTTTTTTTTTACTTAACTGACAATGGCATTTTTGATCCAGATTCCTTTCCAACTCTGATTTGCCCAGCTATGAGGCCTCAAGAGCCTTCCTTTAACTCAGTTTCTATGACTAATATCAAAAGTGATTGGAAATATTCAACATCCCACACAACCTCTGAAGATGTTAAAATACTCTCTTACCTAAGAGAGTAACCAAATGTAAATGCATTCAAGTAACACCATAATTTTCCTCTTATTAGTAGCAATAGGTCCACATTTGAAGAAAGTTTTTATTTCACAAGTTTGTACACAAGTTTTTCTTTCTCTGAGAGTGCTCACCATTCTTGCGTATTCGTGACAAAATGACTTGGTTTTCTCAGCCTAAATATCTACTCTTTTTCTTTACCCCCAGTTCTACTGGAACTCTTTAATGTATCTATTGTCCTCTAAAGGACTTCTATGACATTTGTTTTTTGGTATCAGTTGGCATTTTAAGTCCTGAAAGTCACTGGTACTTTCAAAGAGAAGAAAGTAATTAGAAGATCTTGAATTAATTACTTTGACAATATTGTATTGCATAGATACCTATGTAAGGAAATGTGCTAAGTCCTAATTGTTGTTACAGAGCAATCACTAAGGCTGTAAAAAAGCTAACACTATAGTGTTTGGGGCTAATAAAGAAGCCTTATTTTAACTATGCAGAATAAGAAAGTTTCTTTGCTTATTTCTCTTTATGTTTTCTGCATATAGAGTCATGCATTCATATCTTGGATGGCTAACAACCTAACTTTTAATATAACTCATACATCCCTTTCTTTGATGCATATATAATAGTATGTCTTTTTACTTGAGTTTCAATTTTAAAATTGAAGACAAATTATGTGGTTTTATTGGAGGAAATTTTGCATCTCCGACTAACAGCATTCCCTCATTTATGACACCAATGGTACATTCGTATTTTTTTAGACTATATAGGGTATATGGAAGCTGTGCACTTATTCTCTGAAATTATATCTGACAGATAACAAAAATACATTAGAGGCAATGATAGTATATGGAATATGTACTATTAATAAGACACAGCATAGAATGTAGCATCTGACTGAATTTCAAAGAGTATAATGGACATGTTGCTAAACTAGCAAGAAATATTTGCAGCCTGTTTCTTAACATGCAGAAAAGGCTCCAAGAATCAAAAGGGGCCAGATGGAGATGGGAACAAGATACACAGCTGGCCCATCTGCCAAACACAAGGCACTAGTGTGCAGTCCAAGGAGAACTCAATGGTTTCCCTTAGATATTCAAACTTATCCCAGAAAGTAATCTGTTCACTTGGTCTTGCTACACGATAAGCTCATAAATATAAGCATTTACTAGACATGCTATATATTGTAAAATGCTATATAATCACTTTTATTAGCAAAACAATGGTATTCTAGTATTTGATAGTACAGTGGGAAATTATAGTTAACAGTAGTTTATTATATGTTTCAAAGTAGCTAGATATGAGGAATTGTAATCTTTTTAACACAAAGAAAAGATAAATGTTTGGGGTGATGGATATACCAATTACCCTGATTTGATCATTACATCATATCCCAATATCAAAATATCACATGTACCCCCCAAATATGTACAACTATTATGTATAAATAGAAAAGGGATGACATTGGTATATAGTTATTTGGTAATATTTTTCCTGCTTCCTCTTTTTCAAATTGAATCTCATTTGTTCTTTTTCACCCACATGCTTAACTTATTTGCAACCAATTATATCATTTCTTTCTCCAAACCAGTTTTACAGCACCTTTCAAACTGACATAATATGCCAATCCAATTCAAGCCCTATTTGCCCTCTATTTATGATCAGAAATACATTCAACAGAGCCAAGAATCATTTTCTAGTGCTTCCAAGGGCCCACTCTCATCTATCATTCTCCACATTTATGATCTCTTAGTTTATTTTTAATCCATTTTATTGTGTTCTTATCAAAACGTATTTGACAATTTTTATGCACTTACTTGAACCACTATATCAACCACCTTATTGAAGCGTAGACGTTTATTACCCATGGTCCTCCCTTCATATGCTAATTTTTATAATCTGTCGAAGAAACTCTTAACTTTACCCAGCATGATTTACTGTTAACGATCCCAGTGCGTTTATTTTGCATGATTTCATTGTTCTCTAGATGTTTGTAGAATTTCTCTCACTTAGTTTTATTAGTAACTGAGCCATGTTTTGTGCTTGAGGAAAGGCTAAAGTGGATCTTTTGTGAAACATGTTATTAACTCTTTCACTTAAATGAGAGTTCTTTGGTAATAATAACTACCATAGACGAACTAAGTTACATATGTTTGTGTAGGGGCATATGTGTGTATGAATGTGTGTGTGTGCATGTGCACACATAACCAAATTTTTGCACCTCCCCATAATCCCATGCTGTGAATAAGATCATAGTAAGAATAACGATTCAAGTTTTTATTTTTTTGTCCTCATCCACATGTGTCCCTGTCAAGTAAAATGTTAAAGTATTTGAGGGGAATCATTAAATATGTTCTCACATGTATTCACAAATTTAAAAAGACCTCCAGATGACCCTGTTCCTCCCTGAACATGTTAAGTACTTCTATGTCTACCAGTTATTTATTATTATATATCATGAGAGTCAGAATTTCATTACTGTTTCATCACTGTTCTACTTAGCATCATCTTCAATGCACTACAGCACTTAGGATACTAAAGCATAACTCTATGCCATACAGAACTGCAAAACAAATAGGTTTCTGTATTCTGAGTCATTCTGTCACCATGCCAGGTTAGATATGACCCCTTATTACACACTGTTCTTTATGAAATTATCTCTTTCAGCTTCTGCCTGAAACTTATTTCTCCAAAGGCCTCATGAATCAGATAGTTGCAAAGATCTGAATGGGAAATACACACTATTCTCCCTAACATTGTTCCATCCCTCTCTCTGAAGCTCTTACACAAATCTTCCTCTTGTACTAATAATTACATCAGCAAAAATAATACCGTGTTTCCCCGAAAATAAGACCTACCCATAAAATAAGCCCTAGCAGGATTTCTAAGCATTTGTGCAATATAAGCTCTACCCCGAAAATAAGACCTAGTGATGGACGTGGCTATGCAGTGTATCTATCTGCACAATCCATGCATTTCCTTGAAGAGCAGTAAAGAACACGAGCAGCCCTTCTCATCTGTCCCATGAGAGCTATTGCTCGACATGAGAGATTGGGGCCAATGTTCTAAAGGAAATAGAGTCACAAGAAATTCAGGATGGAATTCGGGGTTTGGAGAGTTATTATGATGTTCCAGAAGAAGACAACTTAACTATATTTGAATAAATGTAGATTGTTGTTCCATACTTAAAATAAATAACATATTCCCTCAAAATAAGCCTTAGGGTGTCTTGAGGAAAAATAAATATAAGACCCTGTCTTATTTTCGGGTAAACACAGTAGACACAAAACAAATCAGTCCACATAAATAATGTCATCTAGAGTCTCTACATGGATTTTTGAGCCACTTTAAGACATTTTAAATCTTAACTTGAGTTTATGGTAGATCTTTTCCACAGGTACTAAGGCATGCATATGAGCTTACAAATATGTGGGTGGAACTGGGGAGTCTTTATTATTTTAGTAAGGTAAGGAGTTATAGTATATAGGTTCTGAATCATGTTTTAGGCATCAGAAATTGATCTCCTTGGCCATATTGGACCAAGGTACAAATGACAGTGTTTTTTTTTTTTTTTAAATCTTTGTTTTTATTTAAGCATATTAGGGAAGTACAAATGTTCATGTTACATATATTCCCTTTGCTCCACCCAAGTCAGAGCTTCAGCATGTCCATCCCCCAGACAGTGCACACGGCACCCAATAAGTGGGAATACACCCATGCCTCTTTTCTATCCTCCCAATAGTCAAAGTCCTCAACAAAACTATTTTCCTGAATCAATCTGAACCAATCTTAGCTTGTCATTAAGTTTTCATACCAGTCATCAGAAGAAGTCCCAGTGCTAAGTTCACCACTCATCTTAAACTGTCTTTTCTCTATATGGCTCTGCACATTCCCTATTCTGTTCCTGTCATTGTGCCTTCTGTAATTCTTAGTGCACCATCAGCAAAAATCTCTTGAATCCTCAACCTCTTATCTATATGTTTTCTTTGACTTCAAGGAGGCTTTTTTCTGAAGACACTGTTTCCCTGGAAGGTATCCCAAGTGATGACTATTGTTGTGTCCCATAGCACTCTGTGTCTCCTGTGGAGATGAGGTAGGAGTCCTCCTTGTTTTTTATTGCCAATTCTAGAATATTCTATCTTCCTTCTTCCTAAAAACCCTGACTTATGATACTTATATCATCAACGTATCTTACATACTACCATTCTATGTTGCTGATATCTACTGAACCCTGGGTCATTTTACTTCATTCCTGGCAGATTACAGTTTCTTCCTCACCATAACTATGGTCAGTATTATACTTGATACAATTATTAACATATATAAATAATCTTTCTAACAAGTGGTCTTCTCCTATCTCTCTTCCTCCAGTGATCTTGTCCTCCATTGCAGCCGATCAATATCCTTCAGTGTTCAAATTGTCTATACTAAAGGTATTCTGAACTACTCAAATTATTCCTGTTTTAGTTGTCTATTCATGTTTAACCAACAGCCCGAAAATTTAGTGATTTATTTGTTTGCTTATGCATTTGGAATCTGGGCTAGGTTTAGCTGGTCTTGCTTCATGTGGTTGCATTCAAATACTGAGCTGGCTGGGGGTTGGGTTGGGTTTATCTGGGACCTCTGTTAAAGATAAGATAGAGTACATAGGAAGAAGAACGAATTTCTACATGTGGATTTGCCTCAAGAGCATATAGAAAATATCACATTTATGTGCATGGAAATTTTAATTTTGGTACCTGAAGGTTAAATAAAAACTAACAGCCAAATCACAATAAGATATATACAGAATGCCTTTAATAGAGGTAAATTATATTATAATAGACACAAAACACCCTTTCAGTTCTCTTTGTCTTTTTGCTAGCTGTTATCTCTGACCAAAATTCACTTTCCCACTCCCACTGTTTGTATAGTAAGCATCTTGTACACAGTTTTCAAATGTTTACTGATATTTTGGCAAATATACATGGAGAATTGGCTGCCTTTTCCTCTGTAGTTCTATTCTGCCTTTTATAGATGCTATTATAATATCTACTCTATCATGTCAATATGTCACTTCACATATCTTTTCCTCCCAATATATTGCAAATTCCTAGAGGAAAATAACTTCTTTTTTAAAAATCTTTGTTTCTCCAGTCTTTAGCAGAATCATGTACTAGGTACCACTTAGTATGTACTCAATAAATGAACAATCAATAAATAAGTGCATAGAAAAGTGGCCAGATCTCTATAGTTTACCTTCATGGTAGATAGTCATGCCTTTATGCAATGAACAAATATTTGAGAACACTGTCTGTGTATATCACTGAGCTAGGTGTTAAGATACAGTAGTAAAAACTATGGAAAAGGTCTCTCTCATAAGGAAACCACATTCTAGTGGTGATGACATAGATTAACAAATAAATATACAACACAATTATAGTTTATGATAAATTTGAAAAAGGGAATAAATGTGGTGTTCTGCAACATAACAATGGGTTACTTAGGTTGCCTAGGAAAAGCCTCTCTGAAGAGGTAATGGTTAATCTGGGGACCGAGGGGGTGTGAAAGGATACATGCATATAAACATTTAGGAGAAAAAGTATTCATGGCAGAGGAAATATTGAAAACAAAGTACCCATGGAGCAAAAACATGACTTTTCCAAAGAACAAAAGGAAGCCACCAGGACTAAAGTATAAACCAGAGTGACATAAAATGTAGTATAAGAGATAGGCAGAAGCTAGATCATACAGGGCTTTGAGGGTCCTGGTATGGACTTTGAATTTTATTCTCTGTATTATGGGATATTATTGAAGTATTATAAGCATGGGAGTTGCATAAACAGATTTACTTTTATTGTATAAACTAATCAGCCCCCCCAAAAAGTGATATGGATACTTTACTGGGGACTATCTTCTCTAAAATTCCTCCTGACTGCCTGATGAACATGTGGAAAATTACCTTTATATGAACAAAAATCTCAATTTTAGCTATCCGAAGTTTAAATAAGAACAAAGAGCCAAGGTACATCAAATATGCAGTGAATCCCATTAACAGAAATAAATGAAAATATAAAAGGAAACAAAACACAAAATATTAAAATAATTTAATTGTTTAAAATATAAGAATAGACGAAAATCCTGGCCAGGCATGTTGGCTCACATCTATAATCCCAGCACTTTGGGAATCCTAGGGAGGAAGACAGCTTGAGCCCAAGAGTTTGAGACCAGTCTGGGCAACATAGCAAAACCTGATCTCTACAAAAACTTTTTTTTAAAAAAGTAGCAGGCAGGGTGATGTGCATCTATAGTCCTAGCTACTTAGGAGGCTGAGGCAGGAGGATAACTTGAGCCAAGGAGTTCGCAGTTGCAGTGAGCTTTGATCATTGCCACCACACTCCTGCCTGGGCAACAGAGTGAGACTTTGTCAATAAATAAATAAATAAACAAATAAATGAAATAACACTAAAGGAAACAGAGAAAATGTGGAAAACTGGCTTAAAAAAATCAAAGTAAAACAACAATTAATGCACTCAGAGGGATAAAGTTATTGTATCTGTTAAATAAGAATAGAATGCTATCAAAGGAAGAATGATCTGAGAATAAGAAAATACTCTTGGAAATTAAAATTGTATAGCTGAAATAAATAACATAATAGAAGTGATGAAAAATACGCTAACGAAAGACTCCCGGAGAGTAGTGTAAAAATTTTAAAAATTGAATACAGGAAACAAAATAATAAAAATGAGATTGATTCAGAATGTCAAATACCAAGTAAATCATACCAAACACATTCATAAAAGAAGAGAAAATTATCCAAAAATGTAAGAGAATGAAAGAAATAAGCATTCAGATTGAAAATTTTTGAAATTATAATACGTTATAGGTCTCACATAATGGTGAAATTTTAGAATGTCAGTGTCAGCAGATGATTTTTGAAACTTTCAGAAAGAAAAAGTACTAACACATAATTTTTAGAAAGAGAAAGAGAGAGAATGGATCTCAAGATGACACTGAAGCTTTATAAAGTTACACCGAAATCCAGAAGGCAAAGGAGAAAAAATAAGCCTTTAAGTTGTTGAGGAAGGTTATTATTCTAGACTTTAAAATCCCAATCAAATGAGTGATTACATAAAATAGTAGAACAAATATATTATCCTATGTAAACTTCACCCTCCCTTTTTTTTACTTCCCAACAGCCTCTTACTAGGAAGTTCATGGAGTATGTCTCCAGAAAAAAAAGGTAACGTAAAACAAGAAAGAGGAAGATGTAGGGTCTGGATAGGAGATCCAACATAGAGGTGCAGCAATTTAGAGTCCTAGAATGATAGATAAATTAATCTCCAGGATGGATGGTTATGGATGTGGTCTAAAGAGCAATTAGTCCACCTTGAGAAAGGAGAACAGAGGCCTCAAAAGCAAGGACTCCAAATAAAACAAAATTCAACCCACAGGCAAACTATTACTATAAGCCCTATTAGAAAGAGACGCTGGACTGTATGGTGGAAGATGATGTAGGTTAAGGTAAAAAATAAGCAAATGTGTATAAGCAAATACGGCAATGATTTACTCTAATAAAAGCAAAGCATTGCCTAATAAAGATCTATTCATACTACATTACTTGGCAAAGCAGTGAGAAAATATTTGATTTAGAAAAATCACACAAACACACACATATATTAAAGATTAACTATTCCAGGTGAAAATACTGTGTTTTGTTTAAATGCTAAGTGATCCTGTTTCTTTTAACAAATTTATATTAATTTGTTACTTTCATCTGTTTTCTAAGCCTAGAAAAAATTTATATCATTATTTTTTGTGTTCATGAAAATAAATAGGAATGTTTATTTTCTTCTAGAAAAGTAGACTTGAGAATATAGAGATCTTCCTACACTTTAAGGTTTTCAAGTTGTTTGCAGGTTCCAATAATATATTCTGAAAGATAATCACCAAGAAAAGGTCAGGTGTTTCCTTAAGGAAATCATTCTCTAAATGGCTTTGTAGAAGGTATAATTTCAATTGTCTTTGGCCATGTAAAATATCCCTTACTCGAATCAATTAATGATGGTGATTTAAGAGTTATCAACCTAAGAGACATTTACTTGAAAAGGTGATTTGCATTAAAGAAAAGGTGATCTTGTAGTCCTTTTTCTCTAGCCAGACAACAGTAATTCTTTACAAAGCAAAAGCTTTCATTGTCTGAAAACAAAATTACATCTCTATTTGCCATGCTGTTAGCAATGAAGCGAAAACAAGTATGGTTTTGAGCAATTTTTAACAAGTATTATGCAACTCCAATAATATATTACTAACAATTTTTTGCCTTTCATTTAATAAATTGTCATACTGCTCAAATGGAGAAAGAAATGGTATTCTATTATCTGGGTGATCCAGCATCAAAAAGGAGAGGAAATGACATAAGAAATATTAGTCATTGAGCCTGGCTTTTACAAAAAGGTTTGTGGCAGAGGGAGCAAGATGGCTAGTTAGAGACTTCAGTCACCAGATTATCTCAAAACAAAACAAAAAAAAGTTTCAAGTGAAAAAGCAAAGCCCAGGTGCAACACTGGCGGAAAGATTCCAAAACTTACCTTTATTGGTAATTCCATTGGAAGAAGTTATGGGAGGCAGAACAAGAAGGAGCAAGATTTTGGCAGAGACCAACACCCAAGGGATTTGGAGTCCAACAGAAAGGGGAGATAGGAATGTTTACTCTCCTGCACCTGAGAGGCCCTGGCTTGTGATCTTAAGTTGTCTACATCTCACCCAGTGGAGACACAGGCACAGAGAGGAGTCCATAGGGTAGGAGAGTGTCCCCACCCCAGAGCAGAAGCACCACTGGAGCCTGGAAAGACACATGAAAGTGGGGACCACTCCTCCACCAACCACCCAATGCTGCAGACATAGCCACCTCTGCTCCCAAGAATGAGCTTCTGGTGTTGGTATGCTACAGAACAGCCGATTCTAGGCTTGTGGGGATACACACCCCTAACAGTACTCTGCTCACTGTGGCCAGGTTCTTTCTACACAGACAGTGTGGTTCATTTCTTTCCTTTCATGGACAGGCAGTGTTTTTGCAGCTGTCTCGAGCCAGGAATGTTTGGCCTTTTATCTCAGCATTACTGGATCCACAGCCCATGCTCCCCAATACCTATACAGACCACAGCAGCCTTAGCAGACCAGTGAGTCCTGGGGAAACCCAACATCCAATTTCCTCTATCATTATCTTGCATTAGTAAGATACACTTATAACAATTAATGAACCAATACTGGTACATTGTTATTAACTAGTTCATAGTTTGATCAGATTTTCTTAGTTTTTACTTAATGTCCTATTTCTGTCCCAAGATCCCAGCAAGGAAACTGCCTTATATTTAGTCATTCTTCTTAGGCTCCTGTGTTCTGACAGTTAAGACTTTTCATATTTTTAAATACCTTTGCAGTTTTGAGGAGTATTTCTTAGGTATTTTTCAGAATGTTCTGCATTTGGGATTTTTTTCTGATGTTTTTGTCATGATTAAACTGGAATAATGTATTTTGGGAGAAAATGGCACAGAAATAAAATACCATTTTAATCACATCATATCCATGAAATATAATATCAACATGACTTTTCACTGTTGATATTGACCATGGTCACTTGGCTTAGTGTCTATCAGGTTTCTCCAATGTAAAGTTAGTCTTTTTTTGCCCCTATTCTGTATTATACTCTTTGAGCAGCTGGTGCTAAAAGAATGAGGAGTTATACTTCACATTCGTGAGGGTGAAGAATTCACATAAAATATCTGGAATTCTTTTGAAAAGGAAATTTGCCCCCCTTCATTTATGTTTTAAATAATTTATTGATATTATAGTATAAACACCTAGACATTCATGATATCTATTTTATACTTTGAATTATAATCCAATACTACTTTATTTATTATTATGTTCCTCAAATTGTTCCTGGTTTGGCTATTAGAAGCTCTTTCATTTGGCTCCTTTGTTCCTTTGAAATATCCCTATCAAATTTTTTAGCACTGTCTTTCTTTTTGAGTACTTTCTTCCACTTCAAGATGCCCCATGACCATCTTTTATTTTTCCTGCTTTAGTGCTAGAATCAGCCATTTCTCCAAAGAGTCTTGGGACCTTTTATTGGAAAATGATACTAAGATCTGGACACTACACTAAGTATTCTAATTTCTGCTGGAAATGGCATTGCTTCTAGGTCCTCTCAACTGACAGAGCAAGAAAATATATGTGTATATATTAACCCCTCTGTGTATGTGTGTGTGTGTATGTATATATATATATATATATATATACATACACACACATTTCTCTATATAACCATCTATATTAAGCTAAATATGAATTTATACTGCTGAATCCAACTCTACTCCATTACCACATGCTAGCATCCTCCCCTTGGCTCCTGCCCTTTCTTATCTGTAATTTTACTCTTCAATAGTGAAAAATCCGGCTCCTACCATCCACCAACCATTTACTTAATTGTTCAGTTCCAGCACACATGTACAGCAATATCATAATTATTAATCCATAGCCCCATGTACCAACTAGAATACAGTACTTATATAGAGGTTTTTTTTTTGCCTTTAGTCTTACAGATCCTACTAATTTCCAAGGTTACTTAGGTTAGCAACTCCAACTCCCTTCCCCTCTACTATCAATGAGGTTGTTTCATACATTTATAGACAATTAGTTTATATGCCACATTCTGTAATCCATCTTGGGATTTCCTGGTCTCCTAAATGATTTTGCATTTGCAAACATTAAGGTTCACTCTTTGTGCTATAAAATTCTATGGATTCTGACAAATGCATAAGGGCATGTATCCACAATGACAAACAAACCATGGTACATCAGTACAACAACAAGATATTATTCACCAATAAAAAGGAATGAGTTATCAAACCAGTATCAAACAAAATAGAGTCATAGCTCTAAAAAATTCCCTATGCGTTAACCTATTCAATTCTCCCATGACCTATACCCCTGGAAACCACTGATCTTTAATATCTTTATAGTTTTGTCCTTTTTCCAGAAGGTCATATATTTGGAATCACATAGTATGTAGCTTTTTCAGACTGACTTGTTTCAGTTAGCAGTATGCATTTCAAATTCATGTCTTTTCAAGGTCTTCTGCATGATCCAGCCTATTCTTATGGCTTTCCACGGTGTTTTGTAAGTCCTTGAATGCATCTTTCATTTCCAGAATGTTTGTTTGGTTTTTCCGTAATACTTCGATTTCTTTAGAGGATTTTTCATTCATTTCCTGCATTGTTTTTTTTGGCTTCTTTGTGTTGCCTTTCTATTTTCTCTTGAATTTCATTGAGCTTTCTTACAATCCACATTTGAAATTCTTCATCTGTCATTTTAACCATTTTGTTTCAGTTGGTTCTAGCATGTTTGATGAACCTCTTGATTTACCTCTGACTCATTGTCTTCACCTCTTCCCAGTGGAGTGGAGTGAGTTTGGTCCCCCAGCTTAAGCTCAAAGCTGGTGGATTGTACTTGTGTGTATGAATCAACTGCTCCCTAATAGCTTGAGATGGAAGGCACTGTGTTTAGCTACCGGGTTGTTCCCACTGTCGTTGATTGTAGTTTGTGTGGAGAAGTTGTTGCTGAGGTAATCTATTGTGCCTGTCGTAGGCTTTAGTCCCCCAGGTGGTGTATGGGAATGCCCCACGCTTTGGGAGGGGCCTTGTAGCTTCCAGGGGTTGCTTGACCCCTACTCCCCGTGAGGTGGAGGGAGGAACAAGATTAATGAGGTGCAAGAGCCTGGGTGTGTGAGATTCTATGCGGCTCAGAGGTTTCTTATCCTGCCACTAGGGGGAGCCATTGATGTGGAGTTCAGGGCTACCTCTCCAAGCTTGGTGGGCTGCACTTGAAGGGAGGGAGCTACTCGTTCGATTTCTGAGGCCTCCAGCCAGGTTTTTCTATACCTGTCCACAAACATGGGTACTTTCCCCTCTGATTGGTCCACTTGTGTTTCCTCTCCACCCAAGATGGGCTCTCGAGTTTCCCCAAATTTCTTGTGTCTGGCCCACTGGCGTGCATCTCCACATGTCGCTGGCAAATAGAGGGATCTCCAATTATGCACCCCTTTTCCACCACTAGACCCCCAAGCCAAGGCGAGTAGGCCTCCCTTGCCCAGAAGTCTTTGCCAGGGGGACACTCCCACCGGGGGAATAGTGGCAGCCCAAGGAAGGACATTATATGATTTTGAATGGTGAACCAGGTTTGCATATCTGAAATAAATCCCACTTGGTCATAGTGCATAATTATTTTTATACATTGTTGCCTTGATTTGCTAATAATTTGTTGAGGATTATTGCATCTGTGTTGACGAGAAATATTGATCCATAGTTTTCCTTTCCTATACTGTCTATCTGATTTGGGAATTACAGTAATGCTGACCACATAGAATGACTTAGGAAATGTTCCTTCTGCTTTTATTTTCTGGAAGCAATTGTGGAGGATTTTTGTTATTTTTTTCCTTTAAAGCTTGGTGGAATTTACCAGTGAAAACCATATTTGAATATGGTGCTTTTTAAAGAAGGTTAATAATTGTTGATTTAATTTCTTTAGTAGATATAGAATTATTCAGATTATCTATTTTTGCTTATAAGTTTTTATAGTTTGTACATTTGAAGAAGAAATTGATCTACTTTATCTAATTTATCAAAATTGTGGGCATACCAATTTCTTTATTATCCTTCTAATGTTCTTGGGATCAGTAATATGATGACACGGCCTTTATTTCTGATACTTGTAACTTGTGTCTTCTCTTTTTTGTTGTTGTTCTTTGTTAGCCTGGATAATGCTTTATCAATTTTATTGATCTTCAAAGAATTGACTCTTGATTTAATTAATTTACCTATTGTTTTCCAATTTTTAATATGAATGACTTCTGCTCTAATTTTTATTATTTCTTTTCTTTGCTTGCTTAAGGCTTAAATGACTGTTTTTTCTCTAGTTTTCTGAAATATAAGATTCAATTGTTGATTTTAGAACTTTGTCTTTTCTAATATATGTATTTAATACTATAAATTTATCTCTAAGCACTGATTTTTGTGCATCTCACAAGTTTTTGATAAATTATGTATATATTTACTTATTTTAAAATATTTTAAAAAAACTTTTCGAGATTTTTTGAGTCACGTGTTATTTAGAAGTGTTTTGTTCACTCTTCAGATATTTTGGGGATTTCCCACCAATTTTTCAGTTACTCATTTCTACTTTAATTCCATTGTGGTTAAGTTATTTTATGAATAATTTACAGAAGAATAAAGAGAAGGTAAAAATGACAATATAAGAATTTAAATATAGCAAAACAAATTTTATTTCATATTTTCCTGGTTTGGGAGGTATATGTAACCTGAAATGGGCAATGCTTTTTTTTTTTTAACTTGTTTTAAACTTTTATTTTTTTGAAAATGTGTTTCGTGGCACAGAATGTAGTCTGTCTTAGTGAATGTTTCATGAAAGCTTCAGAAGACTATGTATCCTGCTGGTAATGGATAGAATATTATATAAATGTCAATTTGATCAAGGCAATTGATAATATTTTGGAAGTCAGCTATATCCTTACTGATTTTCTGCCTTATTGATATATCAATTGCTGGAAGAATAGTGCAGAAAACTTCAACTATAATAATGGATTTGTCTATTTCTCCCTGCTTTTCATCTTATCAGTTTTGCTTCATATATTTTCATGCTATCTTGTCAAATCCATAGATATTTGAGATTGTTATGGCTTCTTGGAGAATTCACCCATTTTTATATATTATTGGATAATACCACTCTTTATCCCAGATAATATTCCTTGTTATGAAGTTAGCTTTGTCTAAATTAAAATACCTACTACAGCTTTCTTTTGATTAGTGTTGGTATGCTATATCTTTCTCCATCCCTTTGCTTTTAACATAATTGACTCTTGATATTTGAAGTGGGTTTCTTGTAGAGAACATATAGTTTTGTTTTTTGAATCCACTCTGACAATGTCAGACTTTTAATTTATGTATTAATATTTAAATGATTCACATTTAAATGATTATCGATACACCGGGGCTAATATCTACCATGTTTTTAAGTGTTTTCTCTTCATTGTTCTTTGTTTCTTTTTCTCCACTTTTTCTGCCTTCTCTGTTTTTATGTGAGCATTTTGTATGATTCTGTTTTATTCTTTCTTGGCATATAAAGTATGCTTCTTTTACAAGAATTGGTACTTGTGCTAGAGTTTGCAACACACATTTAAACAAATATGTCTGTCTTCAAATAACACTATAAAACTTTATCTGCAATGCAGGACACTTAGAATATTTCCACTTTCTCCCTCTTGTCTTTTATGACATTGATATCATTTGTTTTATTTACCCATATGCTATAATCACCTAGTATATTGTTAGTGTTACTACTTTAATTAAAGTTAGCAGTTATCTTTTAGATTAATACAAATAAGAAAAATATTATTTTACTTTTATTTCTTCTTCATCCAATGTTCTTCCTTCTTTATGTCGGTCTAAGTTTCTGACGTATATAATTTTTCTTCTTCCTGAAGAATTTATTTTAACATTTCTTATAGGGCAGGTCTTCTGGCAATGAATTCAAACAATGTTTGTTTGAGAAAGTCTTTATTTCTTTTTTAATTTTGAAGATTAATTAACTAGATATAGAATAGTAGGATTTTTTTTCCTTTTTACAACTTAACATCTCACACTCCACTGTCTTCTTCCTTCCATGGTTTCTGCTGAGAAATCTACTATAATTCTTATCTTTGTTCTCCTATAGGCAAGTTTCTCCACACATTCTCTACCCTGGGTTTATTCGGGATATTCTCTTTGTCTTTGTTTTTTTATGGTTTGAATATTATATATCTGCATGTAGTTTAGGGTTTTTTGTTGTTTTTTATTTATTTGTTTGTTTGTTTTGTGATATTTATGCTACTTGGTGTTCTCTGAGTGACATCTATGGTTTGATGTATGTCATTAATTTTGAAAAGTTCTCAGCTACTATTACTTCAGAGATTTATTCTGTTCTGTTTTCTCTTTTCTACTTCTGGTATTGCAATTAAGGGTATGCTATACCTTTTGGAATCATCCCACAGTTCTTAAATATTCTGTTCTGGTTTTAGTCTCCCTCATTCTTTTTTCTCTTTGCAGTTCAGTGGGGGAAGTTTCTATTACGTATCTTTAAGCTCCCTGATTTTTTCCTTGACCATGTCCATTCTACTGATGAGCCCATCAAAGGCATTCTTTATTTCTGTTACAGTGTGTTTTTTATTCCAAACATTTCCATTTGATTCTTTACTAGACTTTCCATTACCTTCTGCTTGTACTACCTATTTTTGCATTTTTGTACTACCTACTTTTTCCATTTTAGTTATTATTATATTAACCATAGCTATTTTAAAGTCTGTTTGATAATTACAACATCTGTGTCATATTTTAGTCTGGTTCTGGTTATTGCTTATCTATTCAGATGTGTTTTAGCATGTCTTGTAATTTTTTGTTGAAAACCAGACAGGAGGTAGTGGGTTATAGGAACTGAGGCAAATAGGCCTCAGTGTGACATTTTATGTTAATATGGATAGGAGTTGGACTATGTTTAATGTTTGTTGTAGCTCTATGTGTCAGAGGCTTCAAATTCCTCTAATGTCTTTGTTTTTGTCTTCTCTCTTCACTTTAGACTTCAGTAAGTTCTACTCAGAGAGAGTCTTAAACCTCTTTCAGCTGTAATACACTGTTATTATATTGAAGCTCCAGTGGTGTGGTAAGGTATAGGGAGGGGAAGAGGTTTATATAATTTTACGACTAACTCATAGACTTTTAGTAGGCCTATGTTTCTGGGCTGTGACCTTCAAAACTGTTTCTCAGTTATTCCCCATTTAAGTGAGGCAAGAAGGCTAGAGGGGGCTGGAGTAGGAAAAATTTCTCCCAGCTGGAGCAAGGCTCTGATAAACGCATTTTCCCCCAAAGAGTAGACTTGTGTTGTGGAGAATGCTCTGGACATATTTCACAATGATTACTCTTTCCTTTTCCCTACCAGAGCCACGGGGAAATGCTTCTTAAATCTTCATCATGAGAACCTGGTAGAGTTCCTAGAGGAACTTTAAAACCCATTACAGTGTGGGAGGCTCCCTAAAGCTGTGGCCCAGAGGAGTTTTAGACTCTCATGCTAGTCCATAGTGTTATCAGAATTACCATTTGTGTATTTATAACAGTTTATATTTCTAGCAGCTTCTACCTTAGATAAGTAGATTTTAACTATTTCCCTGGATCTGCCTGTCTCTGGAGATTTAAAGGTGGCAGTTTGCCCTGTGACTTCAGTTCTCTGTATCCAAGACAAGTCATTGATTTTCAAGTTCGTTCAGCTTTTTTTTTTTTGTTTTAAAGATGAGAATGGCAACTCTCAAACTTTTTATATGTGGGAGTATTTACACTGCAACAAGTTGTCCAAGAACTCATGGCAGTGCTCCCCTCAGTCAGGCCTGCTGACAATGAAAGCTCTCTCTGATCATTTAAAAAACCTTTATTCCATACATCCTAAGTTCCAGTGAGTTCTAAACATAGTTTACTCACTCTTCCACACCTTTATATTTCTGGATATACTATACATGGATATATTCATGTACAAACCCAGACCAAATTTGCCAATGTATCAGAAAACCAAGTTTATTATCAGATAGTTGCTAAAATTAGCCTTCCCATCACAAGCCTGGTGTGATGTAATAGTACTAGATATCCATGTCTCACCAAATTGTCTCCTTTCTCCCTAACCTGTCTGGGTTGATTTTTTAGTAAAACTGACTTCTATTTCCTGAAAAACATGCTATTTTACTTATGGCCTTAGACACATGCTTTAAAAATAAACTTGCTTAACTTTGACCCCATAACAGGCCTAATCTTTATAATATCCTCTTTCTGGATCCCCAAAATTTAGTCAAATGTAGCTCCAAGATGGATGGAACTTCTTCAAATATTGTCATCCACTTGACTATGAACACTGTGACTGTTTAAACATTTCTGAAACCAGGAGCTTTCCAACACTGATCTCACTTATCAAGATTTAGATTTCTATTACCAACTCTTCAGCACTCTGGTATGAACTATTGTTACCTCTCATGAGTGCCATTGAGTTAGTTTCCCTAGCCTCAGGCTCAATTTATTCTTCTTTTTGAGGATTCATCAGTAAAATATCATCATGCATGGTAGCTAAGGCCATATAGGTTAAATTACCATTTGTACACATTTCAACAGAGTGGTGAAAAAATCAGCAACCTTACATACACAAACACATGCACACACTAGCACATATACTGGATGTATATTTTTGACTGAAAGAACAATGCATTGTGTAGTCAATGAAACCATATCAAACATTAGTAGAATAATTATATTTTTATTTCATACATGTAAGAAAAAACTAGAAGACTATTTACATATACCCAAAATCCCTTGAGACTTTTTTTTATATGCCTAGATACCAAGGTGTAACTTCTCAGTACAAGGAACTTAAAAAAGAAGCAAACAAGAAATTGAATAGTCTCACTAAAATCAGAGATTCTAAATCTTTCCTCCCTGTTTTCAAAGGCTTATAAAAGCTGAAATAAAGTCTTTCTATACTCTCTAAGATTCATAGGTATCTATGACAATGCGATTTAATAGAAGCTGACAAAAATACAACTCAGCAGACCTATAAAGGGAAATCTTTCAGACATTGAAAAAAAAAACAATTTTCCACTTATTTTAGAGGACTAAGTTGCTGGGAGTCTTCACATTTTATCAAGTACCAATTCTTCTCTCTTTTCATTCCACTTTGCACAATATATTGGACAAATTTGGGCTTGAATACAACCATTTATAAAACTGACCATTTTAGAAATGGATAAATGGAGATTAAAGGTTTATATTACTCGCCTGTCTTCAGTTAGGAGCTCTGAAATCCCTTAAATCTTTTCTTAGTTTCAGAGGTAATGTTCAAGTTAACTGATGTTCAATAGAAAAAATATTTCTGCCTGTTTATGAAGGAACTCTGAGTTTGAAAACATCTTGATGCAATTCTAGCAGAAGAAATTTTGATTTTGTCTTAGCCCAAGTGGCTTCAGTAAAGATGAGTAATATTAATATTTCAGAAGATGAGACCATATGCAACACAGGCCCATACTAGATTAAAAGTCTGGATGAATGAAATATCATCTTTTTGGCAAAGGTATTGTACTAAAGAATTGATTTAGAGATAAGGTACTGATCTGTATCAATATTGAGGCCGAAGACCAGGAAAGTTTTAAGGGCCTTAGAATGGATAAGATGGATATTGTATAGCCCTGGGTATAACTCTGGGCTCATTGACAGAAAGACTCACAGCAAACGGGCCTAGAACTAATTATGTAGTTAGGCAGAGCTTGCCTCTTTAGCTGATGGAAAATATCATGGGAAAATATGATAGCAAAACAGCAAAATAAGACCAGACATAAACCAGAAGAGGAGGTAGTTGGTTAGTAATGCATCTGAAAGTATTTTCCAAATCATAACCACAGAGCCCAAGGAGAGCTGTGGACTTGCTGGGTGGAAGAGGTAATGAAAAAAGTTTAGGGGCTGTAAAAACAGCTGGAACTTGGTGAATAGAGAACTAAAGAAGACAGGGCTATAGACAGAGGGCTAAAAATCTACATATAAATTCCCCCTTGGGTCCTTGGCCAATTCCTAAGTTGAGCATATACATTGTGAGATTCTAAGAGGCTAAACAGAGAATGGCATCAGGAGGCTGGATAGGTGAGCAGAGACTTCAGAGGTCACATAATGCTGGTAAGACATTGGAGTCTGAGCTCATCCAAAGGGAAAGACTTTCATGAACACACCAGATTTTCAATTGATATACCATAAGGGATGCCCTAGAACTAAAGAAAATACCTTAAGACTCTAAATGAAACAAAAATAGATCCACTCTAACAAAGCTTAAAACCAAGTCTTGATAAGATTGCCATGATCTTATGTTAAGAATGTTAAGATATAACGTTCTTAAGAGGAAAATAATATAATCAAGAACCTCTAAATTCCTTGACAGTGCCTGGCATTCTATTAAAAAAATGACTAGACATACAAAGAAATAGGAAAAAGCAGCTGAAAAAGTGGTAATAGAATCAATTCCAGAGAGGAATCTAGCAGACAAAGCCTTCTAAGTAACCATAATTAATATGTTAAATATTTATTACCTAGGGTTTTGGTAAGGGCCAAGTGAAATCACATATGCATAAGTGTTTGGCACTCATATGTTTTCTTTTCATTTAGACTTTGCTAGAAAAACACTGCAGATTTTTAGTAACTACTGATTTCTTGATGTTATGCAGAACACCAATCTCAGAAATAATTATTTCCAATTCATAGATTATGTAATGGTTAATTTTAGGTGTTGATTTGACTGGATTAAGGAATTTGACTGGTAAAGCATTTTGGGGGGTGTATCTGTGAGGGTGTTTCCAGAGGATATTAGCATGTGAGTCTGAATGAACTAAGTAGGGGACATCCACCTCAATGTGGACAGACACCATTCACTCTACTGGTAGCCCAAAGCAAACAAAAGCAGAGAAAAGGTGAATATGCCAATCTATCTGCTGGACAACTGGTAGCTAGTTCTTGGACAACTCCAGGTTCTTCCTTTCCTGTTCTTGGACAACTCCAGCTTCCCTAGTCTTTGGACTCCAGGGCTTACCAGTGCCCCCTTGGGTTCTCAGGTTTTTGACCTCAGACTGAGAATTATACCATCAGCCTCCATGGTTCTGAGGCCTTTGGACTTGGACCAAGCCACACCACCAGCATCTCAGGGTCTCCAGTTTACAGATGGCCTGTTGTGGGATTTCTCAGCCTCCATAATTGCATGAGTCAATTCCCCTAATAAATCCTTTCTTTTATATCTATATCATCCATATCTATACCTATATCTAATTTATTTCGCATGAGTTCTACTCCAAATGTGTCTTCCTAAGACTATACTTTGGTTGCTTGTGATTGAATTTCCATCTTAGCAGTAAAATAAGATATTTAGAGTATATTCTGCCAAAGAAGACTAATTTTAATCATCATAGATTGCTTTTATTCATTTAAACTTGAAATAGTGACCCTTCATGAACATTTATACAGTTTGCTGTTATCCACCATTTATTGATTATGATACTATTAATAGCTGCTGAGAGAACAGAAGTATTAGACTACCTCATTGTAAGGCTAAAAGTTGAAAAATTCTTATAAATTATAAACCATATAATAGTTCAAACTGGGAAAATGGAATATTACAAGTGGCAAAATTTAGCAAGCATAAAAGAAACATATTTGCTGAAATTTTACCAGGAAAATGTTATATATAAGAAATTTCAGTAAATTATCATCATCAAAAAGCACTTAAGTGCCCACCTGTACCTGGAACTCTTTAGAAAGTGAATAAAGCAAATAAAATGATATGCTACTTTTAGTATGAAAATATATGTTTATGAATAATTTGTTTAGAATATAAGTTTAGTATACTGGGAAAAATACATGTCCATACTGTTCAGATTTTTAATGTAGCATATAATCATTACACAGAATTATTTATCACTGAAGCTTCAGTAATAAAATCATAGGATAACAGAAGCTTGAGCATCAATAAAGAAATAACAATTTAATGTTGTATTATCTGAAACAGAAAAAGAAGTTTTATGCAAGCTGCTGAAAGCGTTATTCTCAAGGCCCTTTCCCTGGGTTATATCTCAATGTCATTTAAGGGACAGAAGAAAAATACCACTCGGTAACAATTTCCTCTGCCTAATGTACTTCCATAAAAACATTTGTATTTAATCAATAGTCCTTAATTTCTATGCAATACATTTACTAACTTATTCATTCACTTATTCATCTATAAATTTATTCATGTCTCAATTACTGACTGAACATCATTCTACCTGTCTAGTAGGATTCTAGTCAATGAAGATATGACAGAGAGCAAGACATTCAAAGTTGCTGCAATCATAGATGTTATATTCTGACCAAGGGAACCAGAATGTAAGACATGGAATAAATAGATAAGGTAAGTTTAGATATGAGAATTACACTGAAGTAAAAAAAAAAAAATGCAAGCTTCTAATAAAAATGGCAGAGGGGTGGATTAATAAAATGTAGTATATAGAGTAGTACATGCAGTACTACTCAGCCATAAAAACCAATGGTGAATTAATACCTCTTGTATTATTCTGAATGGAGCTAGAGCCCATTCTTCAAAGTGAAGTATCACAAGAATTTTAAAACAAGCATCACATGTACTCACCATCAAATTGGTACTAACCAATCAACCCTTATGTGCACATATGGAAGTAACATTCATCGGGTGCCAGGTAAGTGGGAAGGGGGAGGAAGGGATGGGTAAATTCACACCTAATGGGTGCAGAGCACACTGTCTGGGGGATGGGCAAGCTTGTATCTCTGGCTTGGATGGTGCAAAGGCAATGTATGGAACCAAAATGTTTGTACCCCCATAATATTCTGAAATCTAAAAATAAATTTTTAAAAAATGATGGAGGAACTGCTTTTGGATTTCATGAAGAATATACCTGAATGCCAATAAAAAGCAGGCTATTTAAAGATTTTATAAAATAGTATTTTAGGCAGAGGGAACTGCAAGTTAAAAGGTATAATAAGGAACTTGCTTCATTCAATGTTCAAGGAAGAGAGAAGAGGCCAGTACAGCTAGAGCATAGGGAACAAATCAAGGAATGAAAAGATAAGAGGTTGTAGACCATGATAAAAATTTGGGATTTGATTAGAAGTATGGTGAGAAATCATTAGAGAGTTTTGAGAACAACATGATCTTAATTTTAAAATTTATATATTTTAAATATTATGTATACAGAAAAGTGCATAAATCACAATTATACAATTTGATGAATTTTTCAAAATAAACAAATCTTTGTAACAAATAGACCAAAAAATAGAAAATTACTAACATCCCCAAAGCCCATGACACCACCAAAAGTAACCACAATTGTGATTTGTATCACCATGGCTTAATTTTATCTTTTTCTTAACTTTCATATTGTGATAATGTCATTTGTGTTTAGCTTCTTTTGCTCAACATTATGTGAGATTCATCCAAGCTATTGTATGCATTCATAGTTTGTTCACTATTTTTCTGTTCTGCTATTGTTTGGCATTTAAATTGCTTCCATTTGGGGGATATTACAAATAATGCAGCTGTGAATATTCTTATACATGTTCACAGGTGAACAAACAGTTGCATTTATCTTGAGAATATAGCCAGACAGGTCATAGGTATACAATGTTTATTCTTCGTAAATATAGCCAAAGAGTTTTCCAAAGTGAATTCTCAGTTTATATTCTTCAATATGTGTGTAAGTTTCCATATAGCCTACATACTCTAAAACATTTACATTGTCAAATAAAGTTTTTATTTAATTTTCGACATCATTCTGAGTATAGTGTGATGTCTCATGATTTTTGAAGATATATTTTATAGTTTTTATTCTGCATTATCTTGTACATATTTCACAAATAGGAAAATGCTTTACTTTTAAGTTCACAGATTAATGAATTTTCACAAATTTAAACACTCAAATAGCCATCACCACAATCAAGACATTTTCATCATGCAAAACTTCTCTCATTTCCCTGTGCAGTTAACCTCTACCCACCCCAGCCCCAGGCAACCACCAATCTGTTTTTGGTCACAATTAATCAGTTTTGCCTCTTCTATACTTTCATATATGTGGAATCATACTATAGGAATTCTTTTGCATCTGTCTTCTTTTATTCTGCATATTTATTCATGTTGCTTTGTGTGTCATTACTCTTTTTATTTTTATTACAAAGTAGTATCCCAATATATCAATATGCCCCCAAAATGTTAGCCATTTTTCAATCCAGTCATCTGTTGATGGACATTAGAGTGGTTTCCAATTTTGGTTATTATGAGTGAAATTACTATGAACATTCATGTGTAAGCCTTTATGAAGACATGTTTTCTTTTCTTTCCACTCCACCTTGGAATGGGCTTTGTACTAAGTATATGTTTATTTATATCAAAAATTGCCAAAAAGTTGGACAAATTTACACTCCTAAGAGCAATATATAAAAGTTTCGCTTTCTTCACATGCTTGTCAATATTTGGAATTCACTGCCCTTTCAATTTTAGCTATTCTAATGAATGTATAGTTAGTGATGTCTTTAAAAGGACAGATGTTTTACTGTTAGAACATTCAATTGATTATTTTCTTATAAATTAGTGCTTTATGCATAGAAATATTTGCTAACCAATAGACTGCAAAGATTTTCTTATGTTTTCTTCAAGATATGTATAGGTTTAGCTTTTATAATACTTTTAAGTCTATGATCCATCTAATGTTGAATTTATAAGTATGAAGATCTGGTCAAGGTTCTCTTTTTATTTTTTCATACATATATCCCAGCATATCAGTACCACTTATTGAAAAGATTATTTTTTTCTGTTGAATTATGCTGGTACTTTTTCAAAGAAAATTAATTGAACATATATATGTGTGAATCTATTTCTGTATATCATACTGTCTTAATTTTTGCAGTTTTAAAATAAGTTTAGAAAACAGTGTAAGTACTTAAACTTTGTATTCTTTTAAAAATTGTCTTGGCAAGTCTAAGTCTTTTAATTTTCCATATAAATGTTTAGAATCAGTTTGTCAATTCCTAGGGGAAAAACAAGCCTGCTTGGATTTTGATTGAGATAACTTACAATATATAGATCAATTTTGGAAGAATTGATCTGAAATAATATTGAGTTATCTAATCCATGAATGAGGTATATCAGTTCTATTTTTTAGTTCTTCATTTTTCTGATCGACATTTTCTAGTTATAAGTGTAGAGGTCTTTCATATATTTTGTTAAATTTATTCCGAAATACTTCATGATTTGAAGATTCTCTTGAAAATAGAATTGATATTAAACAGAAATCATGAGAACAGATTATCTTTGATTTTTTCCTCAGCTATAGGGGAAAAGGACTTAGTCTTTGCCTTTAAGTTTATCATTAGCTGTAGGTTTTTGAAGGTTCTCCTTATAAGAGATTCTCTTGAAAATAGAATTGATATTAAACAGAAATCATGAGAACAGATTATCTTTGATTTTTTCCTCAGCTATAGGGGAAAAGGACTTAGTCTTTGCCTTTAAGTTTATCATTAGCTGTAGGTTTTTGAAGGTTCTCCTTATAAGATTAAGTAAATTCTCTATAATTCTTAGTTTGGCTGAGATATTTTATGATGAGTGGGCATTGCATTTTATTAAATACTTCTCCACATGCTGAATTGATCATTTCATTTAATTATGTCTGATTTTATTGACATAAAGGTTTTTTGTCATTATCTCCTCTTATTTTCTTTTTAATGCCTATTAGATCTGTAGTTATAACTTCTTTTAAATTCCTAATACGTATTAAGGTCGGGCGCAATGGCTCACGCCTGTAATCCTAGCACTCTGAGAGGTCTAGACAGGAGGATTGCTTGAGGTCAGGAGTTCAAGATCAGTCTGAGCAAGACCCTGTCTCTATTAAAAGTAGAAAAACTAGCCGAGTGTTGAGGCACGTGCCCGTGGTCCTACCTACCTGGGAGGCTCAAGCAGGAGGATTGCTTGAGCCCAGGAGTTTGAGGTTCCAGTGAGCTCTGATGACGCCACTGCATACTACCCAGGGTGACAGAAAGAGACTGTCTCAAAAAATAAATAAATAAAAATAAAAAACTTCTTCAACTGTAGTTAAACAGCAATTGCCTGAAGCTGAGAACACACCCTCTAAAAGCTCTGTATTTCTGCTTATCAAAACAATGGCATTTCAGATAAGAGTCTCTATCCTTCTCATTTGTCGGCAAATTAATAAAACTCTTCTTTCCTTCTCCTCAAAAATAAATAAATAAATAAATAAATAAATAAATTCCTGATGTTAATCATTCATGCCTTTCTATTTTTCTTTATCAAATTAGATTTTTATAGATTTTATTTTTCTTTTAATAAAAGCTCCTTTTGGTTTCATTAAATTTCTCTGTTCTTTTCTGTTGTCTTCATCCTGATTTTCAATTTTTATCTTAGTTATTTTTTTCCTTTTACTTACTTTAGGTTTAGTTTTCTTTTTGCTTCTAATTTTCTTAATTTTTCTTTTTTTAAAAGTTTCTTCAGGTGGAAGATAATAGATTATGTGCATATATACATATATGATAAAAATGTATAACTTTAGTAGCATTCTACAAATTTTGATATGCTGTGCTTCTCATCTTCATTCATTTCAAAATATTTTTGTAGTTTTCCTATGATTTCTTCTTCCATCAATGCATTATTTAGAAATGAGTTGTTTAATTACCTTATATTGGAGGAATTTACAGATATCTTACTCTTATTGAATTGTAATTCAATTTTATTTTGGTCAAAGAACACAGTCTGTATGATGTCAATCCTTTGAAATTTATGGAGACTCATTATATGGTCCAGTACATAACCTATATTGGTGAATGTTCCACATACATTTGAAAATAATGTATATTTTGTTGTATTAGGTAGAATGTTCTATAAATATCAATTAGGCAAAGTTTTCTAATCCTACTTTTCTAGGAATTCAATCATTTTTTCTTGTACCTCTTGTAATAATCATGTGATTTTCATTCTTTATTAATGTGGTGAATGATATTGATTGATATACAAATGCATTCTATGGTTAGATTTAATTTAATGATGATGTAATGGCTTTTTTATATGATGCTGGATTTGATTATTTAATACCTTATCTAAGATTTGTGCCTCTTTTTCACATGACAGAATGGCCTTAAATTTTCTTTCTTATAAAGTTGCTCTCAGATATTAATACTTTGTTGTCAAAGTAATTCCTGCTTCATAAAATGAGTTGGGCAGTGGTCTCTTTTTTCCTCTGGAAGTGTTTGCATGAGATTGATATTATTTCTGTGTTTACCTGAAGCTATATGTGCTTGTAGTTTCTCAGTGGGAACGTTTTTAATTACAGATTCCATTTCTATACAAAGTATTCCTAAAATAAGAGGGAGACAATTCAATTTTTACAAAATGGGCAAATTTTTGAGCAGAAACTTTACAGAGGATATTCAAATGACCAAAAACCATTCAACACGTCCAACTTTATTATGCAACAGAACGCTATACAAGAATAAAATATGCAATGGAACATTATGCAGGAATAAAAATAAATCAGCTATAATTTTAAGATGAATCTTTTAACATAATTTTGAGTGAAATAAGTCGGTTACAAAAAGTGGCTCAGGCTGTAGTCCAAGCTACTCAGGAGGCTGAGGCAGAAGGATCACTGGAGCCCAGGAGTTCAAGACCAAACCGGGCAACATAGTGAGACCCTGTCTCAAAAAAAGAAAAGAAAAAGCATATGCTGGTCCAGGTTCAGTGGCTCACGCTTATAATCCTAACTCTGGGAGGCCACAGTGGGAGGATTGCTTGAGGTTAGGAGTTCAAGACCAACCTGAGCAAGAGCAAGACCTCGTCTCTACTAAAAATAGAAAAATTAGCTAGGCAACTAAAAATAGAAAAAATTAGCCGGGCATGGTGGCGCATGCCTGTAGTCCCAGCTACTCAGGAGGCTGAGGCAGGAGGATCGCCTGAGCCCAGGAATTTGAGGTTGCTGTGAGCTAGGCTGACACTATGGCATTCTAGCCCAGGTGACAGAGGGAGATTGTGTTTAAAAAAAAAAAAAAAAGCATATGCAGTTTGACTAAATTACATTCTTTTATGATTCATGACTTCTCAAGGTCATGTTATAGTGTGATAGCATATAAAGAAACGCAAATATTAATACCATAACTATCAGCAATATTGTCTCCTCATAATGTATGGAGAGAGTTGTGTTCAGTAAGGAGCTCCTGAGGGCATATGTGCTGCTGCCAATGTTCTACATCCTGACCTGTGCAGTGATAATACGGGTGATTTGTTTTATAATAATTCATTAAACTACATATTTTATATTTTCATATATTTATGGTTCTTTTACAATAAAATGTTTAGCATTTGAAAAATTATTACTTTCAGCTACATAAAGTATTTTTATACTTAATTATATCCCCGTAAGTGTTTTTCTTATTTTAAAAAATTTGTCCTGTCTCCGCAACACTATGTCACCTCAATGCTGGACTTTCTGTTTGAACATCCTGTCTCTAATTAGCGGGTCTGCTGAAATGTAAAGTTATTTTCCTTTGCCTGCTCATGGTTTTCTTTACTATTTTTTGGTAAAGGTCAAGCTGGTAAGATACAGACACTGGAGCTAACACATCAGAGGTGGCAGCACAGAAATCTTTCTTCTTAGGATGACTAGCTCGCTCCATTGGAGGCATTGGGAAGAAACTTCTGAGCTCCATATAGTGTTCTCCCTGCCTCAGGAATTAAGAAGACAATTTTCTGCCTATAGTGTTTTCTAGAACTTTCTCTACAGTTAAAAATTCATTATATATTCCTAAATGTACCTAACTACACAGACACACACACACACACACACACACACACACAGTCACACACTTACTTATGAAAGGGAGGGTGGACAGATCCCATTCTTCCTTGAAAGGCTCATTGTGCCTCTCAGAAAATTGTGAGGTCAAAGGCTTTACCCATGCACATGAATTTCTCCAACTCAAATCTAGTCTAGCTGGATTTTCTATCTTTATTCTCTCATGTGGGAATTGCAATAGAAAAATTTATCTTCCATAATCTTCCATTTAGATCATTTCATCTGCTGCTTGCAAGGAAAGGTAATTAGTTGGAATTTCAAACAGGAAAGTGACAGTGCATTAAATCTCCATCTTCTTATGATTCTACATCATTCTGTGTCCATTTTATTCACTCTGGCTTTGATACCACTTCAAACCTGATAATTTTGAACTCTATATCTCTAGTCAAAATCGTTTTTCTGAGTTCCTGAAGAAAGAATTACATGTCAGCAGAGCATGTCTATTTGATATAGCCACACTATGGACAGCTCAAAATCAACAAGGATAGGCTTGTGAATTCACTCCAATCAGACATTTTTCCCCATCATCCCACTGAAACCTAGGGTGGTCAGCTCATCCTGGTTTAGTAGGGACTGTTCCAATTTTAATACCAAAAGTTCTAGGCATGCTGGATGGCTGTCAGTCATCAAAGATTGCCCTCATGCTAAGTACAATAATCAGCTCTCCTCCTCAATTACTCAAACCCAGAGCAGATTTTGATTCAATTGATCATTTATTTCTCCTTGTAATATTTTTATTTGTTTCATGGTTTTGTTCCTACTTCGATATCACTGCTTATTATTCTCATTTTCTGTCTTCTTCTCTTCTCCATCTCTAAATTCTGGAACATCTCAAAACTTTGTCTTTGACGTTCATCTCTTTTCTATCTACAGGTACTCTCTCAACTAACTTACACAGTCCTAAGGCTTTAAATACTCTTTTATTCTGATGATTCCAAAATCTATATTTATAAACCTAAGAACATTCCTGGGCTCCAGATTCACATATCTAATTACTGACTTGACATATATACCTGTATGTTTAATAGACAACTCAAACTTAATGTAGCAAGCAGAGCTCTTGATTTTGCCAACCTTCAATAAGTTTCTATCATCTCATTAAATTGTACCAAAGTTTCTTCTGTTCCTTAGGCCAAAGAGCTATAAATTGTGTTTTTGCATTTTGTGATACAAAATTCAGTTCATTAGTCCTTGCCATTCTACTTTCAATATCTGTCTTAGTCAGCTCAGGCTGCCATAACAAAATACCATAGACTAGATGGCTTAAATAACAAAAATGTATTTTCTCACAGTTCTGGAGGCTAGATGTTCAAGGTCAAGGTGTTAGCATGGTTGGTTTCTAGTGAGGACTCTCATTCTGCCTTGTAAATGGCTGCCTTCTCACTGCGTCTTCACATGTCACGGAGAGAGAGAGAGAGAGAGAGAGAGAGAGAGAGAGAGAGAGAGAGCTCTCTTCTTACAATGACATAGTCCCACCTTTATAACCTCATCTAAATTTCATTAGCCGCCAAAGTCCTCATCTCCAAATACTATCATATTGGAGCTTAGGCATCAACATAAGAATTTTGGGGAGACATAACTCAGTCCACAGCAAAGATTAACCCAAATATAATTATAGTCACTGGTGGGAAAGTTCATATTAATTATTTGCACATGTTAACAGGTGGATACAAAAAAAGAATCTCAATTAGTCAGTCTGGAATGGGTTAGAACAGAAGAGTAAATATTCCACTGAGAGGGTTGAACACAAACTTTCCATGCTTGGTAAAACCCTCACTCCAACAGGGCAGTAGTGTTTGCAATTAAATGTCTCTTTGGACTACACTGGGGTAGAGACAACTCTGTGCCTACTTCACGCTGCATGCTCCATTTTCTCCCACTATGTACGATCATCTAAAAACACATTATTTTTCATATATATTATTATTAAATAACCCTTATATTATTTGACCATATTTTTGTGTTTGTTTTGTTTTGTTTCTTTTAGCAATGGGGTCTCACTATGTTGCCCAGGCTATGTGTAGTGGCTATTCACACGCACATTCACAGCTCACAGCAGCCTTGAATTCTGGCCTCAAGCGATCCTCCTGCCTCAGCCTTTTGAGTAGGTGGGACTACAAGTGTGGCACCACTGCACCCCACTTTGTTTATAAGCATCGTTCTGTCTGTCACATCCATGATCTTTGTGACAGTCATATGCCCCCTACATTATTGTGCCTGTATTTAAGCACAGAATGAGAAAAAAAAATCAGAGTGCTTTATATATGATTTTTATTTTATTGTAGTAAGAACACTTAACATGGGATATCCTTTTAACATGTCTTTAAGTGCTCAATACACTATTGATAACTCTGGGCACAATCTAACACAGAAGATCTCAATGTTATACAGAACTTGTTATTCATCTGGCATAAATGAAATTTTATACTCATTGAACCTCAACTCTCCATGTCCCCCTCCTTTCAGCCCCTGATACCAAAATTCTATTCTTTGTTTCCATAAGTTTGACATTTTAGATACTTCATATAAGTAGAATGATGTAATATTTGTCCTTCTGTGACTGGCTTATTTCACTTACAGTAATGTCATTTCTCCAGAGAAGATGTACAAATGATCACCAAGTATGTGAAAATATGCTCAATGTCACTAGTCATCAGGGAAATGCAAATCAAAGCCACAATGAGATTTATATCATACCTGTTAAGATGTCTATTATGAAAAAACAAAAGACCAAAAGTGTTGGTGAGGTTGTGGAGAAATTAGAGCCTTTGTACCCTTTTGGTGGGAATGCAAAATGCTACAGCTGCTATGGAAACAGTATGGAGGTTCCTCAAAAATTAAAAATAGAACTATCATATGATCCAGCAGCTCCAATTCTGGGTATTCATTCAAAAAACTGAAATCAGGATCTCAAAGAGATATTAGTACTCCCATACTCATTGCAGCATTATTCAAAATAGCCAAAATGTGGAAATAACTTAAATGCCAATTGACAGATGAATGGATTAAAAATGTGGTATATATGGCCAGGCACAGCGGCTCATGGCTATAACCCTAGGACTCTGGGAAAGGTAAGCAGGAGAATTGCTTAAGGTCAGGAGTTTGAGGTTGCAGTGAGCTATAATGATGCCACTGCACTCTACCCAGGGCTACAGAGGTAGACTCTGTCTCAAAAAAAGGGAAAATGTAGTATATACATACAATGGAATATTATTCAAGCACATAAAAGAAGGAAATCCTTGTAATATGTGACAACATGGAGGAACATAGAGGACATTATGCTAAGTGAAACCTGCAGTCTTTTTAAATATATATATATATATATATATATATATATATATTATTTAGTACATTATTTCCCTGATCAAAACCATCCATAAGTTTCCCATCAAATTTTCATAGAAATGTAAATTCCTAAGCACAGCCTACAAAGGTCTACATAATTTGGATTTTAACCAAACTATAATGTAACTTTTTACCAGTGATCTCTTGATAAGTACCAGTTCCAGTTTCATTCTTCAAGAAAGTTTCATTCTTTTCTTTTATAAAATAAAGCCATTACCACTCAATGAACTCTTCACTTTCTCTTTCCTAATTCTGGGGTGTGATTCCAACAAATCTTCACTTTATTAGCTTCTCACTTATGTAAGGTGCTTTTTCATCTTCATCAACTCTGAGATACCAATCCTAACCAAATTTTCTAAACTCCCTACTGCACCCTGTTTTCTTTCCCCTTCCCATCATAGGTCTCTTTTTAAAATTCTTGCAAGAATGGAACTCAGGAGGGCCTGAACTTAATCCTGCTGGGACATATATATTTGGTAAATTAGACCCTTTATAGGACTCATTGCTACTATTATTAGCTTAATTCCCATCTTTCCTACTCGAATGTAAACTCCACAGGGGCTATATTTGTTCCTTAATTTATTATTGTTAAAAAGTTTCTCAGGATAAGTAGATGCCTGGCCAATATTAATAGAACAAAAGAATACTTGAAACTGATGAAAAAGCTACTTTTTTCCCTGATACTTCCCATTTAGGTGAAGGCTACCTTTATCAACCTAGGCACCCAAGCCAAAAACTTTGGGTCATCCTTGATTGTTTCTTTTCCCTCTCCCCCTATAAATAATTGAACCTCTCATCTTATTATTTCTATCTCATTCATAGATCTTAAATCTGCTTTTTCTTTCCACTACTATTTTCACTAAAATTTTATGCAGAACATGAAGGATAGGTGGGTATGGCTTTTCAAGAACAACTTACAATGGCTGGGTGCAGTGGCTCATGCCTTTAATCCCAGAATTTTGGGAGGCCAGGATGGGAGGATTGCTTGAGCCCAGAAATTTGAAACCAGCCTGGGCAACATAGGGAGATCTTGTCTCTACAAAAAATGTTAAAAATATTACCCAGGAGTGGTGGCACGCGTCTATACTCCCACCTACTCAAGAAGCTAAGGCAGGAAGATCGCTTGAGCTCAAGAGTTCACGGTTGCAGTAAGCTGTGATTGTACCACTGCACTCCAGCCGGGGTACACAGTGAGACTCTGTCTCTTAAAAAAAAATGATTGAAAGAAAAAAATTTGGTCTCTGACTTTTGAAACAAATGTTATATTTCATTAATTAAAATAAGGACTTCAAACTTCCATGACATTAAGTTCTAGAGTAAACCTCCAATTTAATGGAATAGTCTGGGGTGCATTTCATTTCATGATAATCAAAATTTCTCCTGAAAAAATAAAAGTAAAATTGTCTTCAATATACATACATATATGTGTATAACAAAAAAAATGACATAAAATTATTTATCAGCTATGAAGTTTTACTTGAAGTATTAAGTGCTAAGTATACTAAAAAGAAAGTTACTTTACTATATTTCTCAAGTAGAAACAAAGGATGAAGTAATATAGCGATACTTGATAGACTGTTTGCTTAACAGCTTTATTGAGGTATAATTGATACACAAAGAACTGCACGTATTTAATATGCACAATTTGATGAACTTAGACATATGCAAACACCCATGATACCATCACCACAATCAAGGTGAAAAACATATCTAGAATTTCCTTGTGTCCCTTTGCTCTTGCTTTTGTTTAATAAGTGGCATAGAATTCAGTGTTTCTTGAAGAAACACTTAAACAAACACTTAAAGAAATGCTTTACTAATGAGGAAGGACTTAAATAAGGCTATTATATAAAATTTAGAGTTTAAAAAGTAGAGTACAAAAAAATAACTCACATTCAGAGAAGGAATATAGGCAAATGGATGAAGATGGTAATAGGGAGCTATATATTTAGGGGCAGTGAAAAGAACAATTCTATTGAAGTAGGTGGATATCATTAATACAATAAAATCTGGTATAGGACATATCATGAGAGATTATGAATGCCCAGCTAATGCATCAGAAATTTTATTCTATGGGCAAAAGAGAATGTACAAACAGTTATAATTATTGAAGAACAACCTAGAAAAAATATTTTAGGAAGACCAGGCTCTTTTTATTATGTGGCTCCTACTAGGGCTTCACTGACAGGAATTCTCCCAGCAGCAGAAGAAGGACAATGTGGAGAAGTCATAGACAATTTAAAAGCCGTGGTCCAGAAATGGCCCACATCACATGGCTAGAACTCAGTCTTGTGGCCATAGGTAACTTCAATGGATGTTTAAAAATGTGATTCAGTTTTTTATCCTTGAATAAAGGATGAACACTTATTTCTACGAATAGTTAGCAGGCTTTGTCATAATTGTTTGTTTTTGTTATCCCTTTGATATCTTACTCTTACATTTATAACCTTCGAAGCCAATAAAGAGCAAAATCCAATTGTTGCAAAATGTATTAATTCTTTTTTATGGCTAAGTAGTACTCCATGGTATGCATATACCACATTTTGTTAATCTACTCATGTATTTATGGGCACTTGGATTGATTCCACATCTTTGCAATTGTGAATTGTGCTGCAATAAACATTGAGTGCAGGGGTCTTTTTCATAAAATGACTTTTTTTCCTTTGGGTAAATACCCAGTAGTGGGATTGCTGGATCAAATGGTAGGTCTACTTTTAGTTCTTTGAGGAATGTCCACAACTAGAGGCTACACTAGTTTGCAGTCCCACCAGCAGTGTATGAGTGTTCCTATCTCTCCCCATCCACACCGGCATCTACTGTTTTGGGACTTTTTTATAAAAGCCATTCTTGCTGGGGTTTTAACATTTGTAACATTCTGGATGGAACTGGAGACCATTCTGCTAAGTGAAATATCTAAATAATGTAAAAACAAATACCACATATACTCACTATTAAAGTGGAACTAACCAATCAGCACTCATGTGCACAGATGGAAGTAAAACTCAACAGAAATCAAACAGGTGGGAGGGGGAGGAGGGGATGGGTGAAATCTTACCTAGCGGGTGATGGGTGCCCTTATAACTTTGACTTTAGCAGTACAAAAGCAATTCATCTAACCAAAACATTTGTACCCTCATAACATTCTGAAATTTATAAAGAAGAGCAAAATCCTAATCTGGCTGTAGCATCCATATTGAAGTCCTGATGTGGGAGATGCATCGCCTCCTCTTTTAGATGTGGATGTGATTCCCCATGGTCTGGACACATAAGAAATAAAAAGGCAAGATATATTTCACCATCGTCAAACCCAATATACAATGGCAGGTTGTGAGAAGATAAGCACACAAAAAAATCATACATTTGAAAAATGAAAGAGTGGGAAATATACAGTCACAGGTGCATAGCAAGATAACATATGAGATAGGTATTATGAAAAAAATCCCTGACATGGGAAAGTCTGATTAAATTCTGAATTTGATTCTACAAGAAATTTCATTTACCATTAGCTTTCATGGCCATATCTTTAATGGGCATTGGAGAATTTGCCTTCCTGGAGTGATGCAGAGCTTTGGAGACCACTTCAATATATGACAAGTCTGTAGTACAAAGGTTAGTTCCTTTGCCAATTACATTTTCCCCCAGATTTAGTAGAATTCTAATATATTTGCTCCATATACCAAACAAAAGTAAAAAAGAAAACATTGTACCTTGTATATTCCCTTCTATTTGTTTGAAAACTTATTCTTGAATAAGCTAATTTCTTATTTTCTATTAATAATAAATACTGTGTTAAAAAAAAAAACAGCAAACAACAGAAAGCACACTCTAATGCTCTGGATATTTCCAACAACACCCTTTCCAGGCTCAGTAGGAAAGTGTTTTAAATTCACTTATACAAGTTGTAAATTCTATATGTGTATATTTCAGTGAGCCTTATCTAAAGTGTATGTATGGGGCTTGAGTGATTCAAAGATCTTGAAACTTAATCATTGTAAATTTGAGGTTCTTGGAAAGAAGCTATGCATTGCTCTAAGGATGAGCATGAAAACTCTGAAATTGGAGAGGAGAAAAACTTTCTCCCTTTACACTAGTAGACTTGTGAATGAAAGAGATTTCAATATTAAATGGAGAAAATCATATGTGTAGCCAAAAGAATTGTCTCAGGATCACATGTGCCTTTTTTTGTCTTCCAGCAAAAGAAAAAGTGTTTGGCTCACTGTTCCTTTATTCAAGAGCTGAAAATCTTCGGTAAAGCACAAAGTTTAATTATAGAAAAAGTAGGGTCTAAATGAATAATATAATACAGAACAGAAGCAGGTGCATGTGAAAATAAAATGCAATTTCATAACCGAATGAAAATCATATACTTCAGCCTCAAGATGACAACCCTATTTTGCAGCCATAATTGTTAATCTTGTAAGAGCAGAGGCAGTCTCTATTCAGCATGCTTCTTTGTAAGTATGCACGTGTGTGCATTTGTGAGAGAGGTTATCAGAACTTCATCATATTTTAATATGTATAATTATATATATGCTATTTATATATTTACTACATATTTATATATTTATAATATACTAAAGGTATTGCCTGTATATACATATATTTAAATGCTATTACCTTGAAATAAAATATTGATTCTGTTTCCATATAAGACTATATCAAATCTATATAACTTAAGGAAAAATTAGGTTATTTGGAATTAATTAAAATTTGTGTTCTTTGGTTAGAAGTCTTAGTTTCACTTCTATGAACAATGCTTATTTAATAACATATAACAAAAAATCATTCTGTTAATACATAGAAGTCTCAAGCAGACTTCTGTGGAAGAAAGAATAATTACATACTTACAATATGTAGCAGTTCAGAGCTTTTTATATCTCCAATCAATAAATAAAATTTAAATATACAAAATCTTTAGCCCATTGTTGGGGGTGGGTAAACTCACAACTAATGGACGTGGTGAGCATTGTAGGGGGGAAAAGACACGCTTCAAATCATGGTTTGGGTGTGGCAAAGTCATAACATGTAACCAGAATATTTGTACTCCCATAATTTCCTGAAATAAATAAATAATTAATTTGAAAAAATCTTCAACCCAAAGTATAATGTTATTATCACTGCTCAAAACAATAGGTCTAAAAGCCACAAATTTCTACTTATAGATATCGATTTTTCTAAACCAGTCATTTGTTTATTCTGTTATGCACATATATCATATATACACATATATAAACATGTATCTGTAAATATATTAAAGGCAAGCTTTATTCTTAAAAAATGATTTAATCCATCTTTAAATTTTTCCAGTTTTCATGGCTAATGTATTGATAGACTTTCAAGACCAAGTATCTCTTTTCTCTGTTGGCTTTGTGTTTTCATAATGAAAATTATATTAGGCATGACAAAAATTATATTTTTATCAGTTTAAAATTAAGAATAAAGAGATATTACTTGTAGATGTGGTATTTCTTTAACAGAAGAATTACTTAGTGGAGGCTTTTTATTGTTTTTGTTGTTTTGTTTTAGTTGCATTTGTTAAATGCTTGGTTTCATCCGTTTGTATTTTGAAAAGACAGAGGCTGTATTTTTTCTAATTGATATTTCTAAACAAATCTGCTTGGATTTAGCAATAATATTTTACCGATAGATATCTTTATTCAAACTTATTATTATTATGTTTAATTACCCTAGTTTAAAAGAAAAGATCTCATACCACTCAACACTTTTTAAATCAAATCTGGAAAAAAATATTCATTCATTAAACATTTGGCAATAACTTAAAAGATACTCACTCAAGGCAATTCATAAGAAAAATGAAGAGCAAAAGCAGTTTGTGCCACTTGTGCAAAACATCTTTTTCCATTTATAATTTAAGTCTCAAGCAGAAGTTATTTATGTTAGGATACTACAAATGACTCTCTTATTTTTCTTGTTTAGATCTCTTCTTCCTGACTGAAACAAGAAGGTGCTTGTCAAAAACTTTGCAGAATATAGCTTTCTGGATATTTTTATTATATTTCTCAAGAAGAATGAGTCACATGCTACCACCTTTGAAAAGACACCTTTGAATACTGGTAATATATAAACAGGTTAACAAAATAACCTACCAAGAATGGAAATACATAAATGTAACCTTTTTTTGGAAAAAACAAAGTCTTAAAGCTCATTTCCATATAGAATTTTAACAGATACCATTCATTTCTCAATTGAAATATTAACTATAATAAAATAAATTTAACGAATGAGTGCACACATATGCAAACGTTGGCTGGCACAACAGGCATATGTGACTTATTTTATAATTTAAGTAAATAACTTAAAAACTAAATATTTAAACTATAGTGCAGTATTTCTTAACCATGAGACTGACTTTTTAAAATTCATCAAGCTACATTCTATGGAGATAAAATTAAAGATAGATTGGAATGGTTGAGTTAATTTATTAAAGAAAATTCCAAGACATATTTTTACCCGTTAAGTATTGTTTACACATAAATTTAAATTTGAAGAAATCTTAAAATGCCTGCTTCATGCTCTACATTTTAGACACAAAACCAAACTGCAGAGGATAAGTTACTTGCAGTACTAAACTTTATGCTGTAAAAACCATAGGCAAACTGTCAAACAGAAACAGAAAACTACCTATTGGAAGGACATCAGGAAGCTCACAGAGCTGAGAGGAAAGCCAAAGTACCAGTATGTGGTAAAATAACAGACATGTGGTAAGATAGGCAGTTGAGCTGCAAATTCAGCCAAATTCAAGACACATGAAAAGTCTGGTTCAGATGCCTGTGCTAGCACCAGCTATTAGATAAATATTCAATAACACTCCTGGATGTCTGATACTGCTGCATCCATACTCAATAATTTCTCAACTTCCTTTGGCCTTTTTGTTATGCCTTCAAGTTTAGGAATGTCAAGTCAGGACACTGTAATCGGCAAGCCTATGCCATGTGCTTGTCTCATGGCTGCTTCAAGGAAAAGAGAGGAAATATCCTCTATGATAGCTTTAGCAGTGGAAAACAGGGCCCTCTGCATACCAGGATTCACTCAACTGGAAATTGTCACTCCTGCTCTAAAAAAAAAAAAAAAAAAAAAAAAAAAAAAAAAAAAAAAAGCTGTTCTGATGTTGGATACCATAAATAATAACAAATGCCCCCTACAGACTTCCCAACATCCAAATCTATTCTTATTTCTTATTTAAATTTCCAAATCACTGGACCATGTTTAGTTACTTCAAATAGTAATCAAGTCACAAACTCTAGGTGATTCCTCAGTATTAAATAATTACTTTGCATCAGTATTCTAAAGTGCACCATTATGTATCCCACTTGTAGGAAGAACAGAAAAAAATAGCAATTAGTTATACCTAACCTATACATGACACAACAAGCTGGGTAAGGAATATGGGTAAGAGGGTGTATTCTATATTTTTGTAATTGTTCTCTAGATTGTAGCTACTTACAGTGTTTCTCTTTACCCATTCTATATTCCCATTTCTTCAGCCACCTCCTGAGCTAATTTAGAGTTCATTAAGCCAATGTACCATGTACGCATTTATTTCTGAGTGGTTTGAGCCCTCAGTGACTTTCTCTCATATAGTGGTAGTATGGTTTTCCATTATCCTTTACTCCAGACAATGTAATATGATGTAATATGAGGAATAACTTCAGGGGATCACTTGAGTTTCATAAATGCTGCTTTTTGCCACTGTTGTATATTAGCAACCTTATTTCCCTTTCATAATTAGGATTAATTATTCCAACTAACACAGTAACTTCTCCTCCGTCCATCTTTTTTTTGTCTTCTCTCTCTCACTCTCTTCATTTTTTATTTCTTGCCTATTTACCCAGTGACATTAAGAGGCTGAAATTGCCAGGTGTCAATCATTTACAATTTAAGAGAAATATTATTATATGCCATGGTGGAAACAAGCATTTTAGAATTCTTAAATGAGAGCCTAGACGTGTGAAGAAGACCTGAAGTAAAACTGAGTGAGTCATTAAATTTATTCATGAAAGCCACCATCTCCACTTCCTCCTATTTATTACTTATCTCATGAATGCTGGCAAGGGACAATCAGCATTGTATATTATGCACCGATTCAGATCTTACATGGCATCCTGTAAAATAACGCAGTTTTATCCCTTTCAAGTCCCTGATCATCCAGCTAAACCAGAAAAAGCCTGTGCTATAAATTGCTGTTTAGACTTACCTCAGGCTATCTTTTCTTACAAGCAAAGTGAACTATTAAATGGAGCATTTAAAATTTTGCCCACTGGAAAGATTTTACCTTTCGATAGCATCCTTCTGTGCCATCTATCAAACATAACATGATCATCAACCTCTGACATGGGTCAGCATATGATGCAGAACCATCTATAATCTAAGTTCAAATATTTGCCTCGGTTCATTGATTGTAGAAAACTCCCCATAAAATCATAAGCATAGGTTAAGGAGGGATGAAAATGAGGCAGGAGTAAGCATTCCCAGAGTTTGAATCATCTTGCTCATATTACTAGATATTAGAGCACTCCTGACCACATAACTAATTTTGGTGAATCAGTAACAAACATTTAGTTTATATCAGGCAGTTTCATTTACATGGTCACCTATTGTCCCATTGTCAATGGTACAGAATCCACCAAAGTTTCATATAGAAAGATCATATCTTCTTCATGATTATGTATGTTTATATACACATTATATATATATATATATATATATGTAATCATGAATCATATAGATAATCATGAAGAGAGTATGGCCTCTCTAAAAAACCCTGTTATTTGTTTATGAGACCTTACCATAGTTTCTATATATCTAACATGGTTATTTTAGGTAATATTGAATCTGCTTAGATATAATGCCCAGATGAAAAGTCTGCTTGTAGTGCATCTGCTTGAAATGCATTTTCTGAATTTAACTAAAAGCACTCCTTGTATTAACTCTGTATAGATTGAATAGTATCCTTAAATGTCATTGAACTCAAAATCAAAGGAGAATTCCTAAGCATTGTTGTGTTTTCTCCTTATTATTAGAAAATATAATCTGTCCTCTGCTTTGGAGAGAATATTTTAACTTGTTTCAGACAACTAAACTCAAAAGTGTTAGAATGTTTTTTTCCATTGGGTTTTATCTCTGTCTCTCACTCTGGCTAGCATATGTTGTACAAAAGTATGTGAGGTTTCTACTACATTGTTGGATTCTATCAGTATGATGGCATAATGCAGTTGAAGTGTGTGATAATGAAATGTTCAATTTTAAATTTTGGTTTATTTTATAGCTTTGAGGCAAGATGTCTGTCCTTTTCAGGTGATAGTAAATAGTATATATTTCTTTGTTTTTGTTTTCTCACCTCATTGCAAGTGTTTTTTGTTTATTTATTTTCAGATCAACAGCTGTGATAAGATGTCAGGAACTACGAAGATTGACTCCAGTAAAGAAACTCCATGTGAAACAGCCACTCATTAAGTACATTTATGATAATCTATTGTCATTCTCTGAGACAAGTCCTCCTTCTCCATTAGTTGATCTGGGTTCATGAATGCATATATGATAGGTATCTCAATTTCTGATTTTTTTTTCAATTCTTTGACTTGATCTTTGTGATTCTTCCAAGAATGCTATATTCCTTTTTATTTATTGTTATAGTTTATGGAGATGATTTCAGAGAGGTCCACTTTCTCCTGTGCAACAGAAAAGGTCAATATTTCATAACTCAGAAAACTGCTGTAGGAACATGCTATAAATTGAGACTATTTATAAACCACACAATCAACTGCTGCTGAATGGAATGCAGGATGTGTTTTGAGATCACTATAGTTCTACTCTAAGGCACACTTAGAAAACAGCTCAAGTTATAATAGGATCCTTATAAATCTACACTCTGACTGGCAGAGTTAATTGGTTAGTCTCAGCCCATGTGAGGTAGTGTTAGTTCAGTTAGTTCAAAAAGTCCCTTAAAGATGGTGACATTTTCCTTTCTTAAGGATAAATTTGCCCTAGTAAAAGACCATAAGTTCTAAAGTGGAAGGCTAGGAGAAATTGGCAAAGTATTTGTGATGCTATTATAGTGTACTTCTTCAAGAGCTGGGTTCTTCAGAAACAGATCTAATGATAAGGAATAATGTACAAGTGATTTATTAAGAGAGTAATTTTGACATCATGCCCAAATGAGAGGGCTGCTTGTAGTGTATCTCTTTGGAAAGCATTTCCTGGATTTAACTCAAAGTACCCTTTGTATCAATTCAGTATAGAATGAGTAGTACCCACAAATGTTGTTGAATTCAAAATCAAAGAATTCCTAAGTTTTATTCTATTTTCTCCTGATCATTAAAAGGTGTAATCTGTCCACTACTTTGGAAAGAATATTTTATCTTGTCCAGACAACTGGACTCAGAAGTGTTAGAATGTTTTTTGCATTGGGTTTATTTCTCTCTGTCTCTCACTCTGGCCAGCATGTGTTGTACAAAGGTATGTGAGGTTTCTAATAACTTGTTACATTCTATCAGTATGATTGTATAATGTGGGTGAACTGTGTGATAATGAGAAACTGTTGCCAAGAGAAACTATTAAAGAACTATTAAAGAAGCAAGACAAGAAAGAGGAATAAACGGAACAAATATGCAAGTTTTAGGTAGCTTCAGCTTATTCCAACAGGGAATCTTTACATTGTATGTTACACCTCAACACATTCTTACTAGAGATAATGGAACTGGGGTTTCATATCCTCCCTCAAACATTAGTCATTTGCTAAGAGCTGCTTAGGGGATTTAACATTATTCAGCGACCTCTAGCTATCTGCTCATGTGAGCATAGCAGTTCCAGTAGCCTTCAAAGAAGAATAAGAAGTAAAGCACATCAAAGATGGAGGAGATACACATAGAAACAAATGAGAATTAGAATCTGAGGGGATCCAAATGGAGCAATTACAAGATCTACAAGAGGTATTCAGGGTATTTTCAGTGTCTCCTCAATATGAGGGCCTTATGAACTGCAAAGAATTGGGAAAGGTAACATCAAGTTCAGGGTCCACTCACCAGAGTTGGGGATTCAAATTTAGACAAATTAAACAGGACGTTAGTGGGTTTTCCATCTATTTTGGCCATAAGGATCCTATGATCATTTAACCACTGCCAAAGGCTACTGTATACCAGATCATTTGGAATATTATTAACTTTGCAATACTACTAATCCTGTTGCTTATGTGTAAGCATACCACTTTGCTTACTGTTTGAGTTCTTTTCTCACTGTATGCCCAAAGAATCTGTCATGTCTATGAAAATAAAGAGCCATTTCAACTTTAGAATCTTTAACCAATAATGCAAAACTAGATAAAACATCCACCAAAATATTTTTCAAAAATTATAATGACTTTGTTATCAATATAATTCTTAAAGTCTTTATAAAGAAAATATCTTTTTGGTCATCCTGGGGTGGGAGTACAAATAGTACATGAGTAGATGCATCACCCATTTTGAATATATTACAGCATGTCCATTATCCGATATATATGAATTTATGAATTATTGTCATCTCAACTTTATTTATTGTGGGTGATAATGGAATTCAGGTCTTCACGTAGTGCCTATGTCCTAGCTACCAGAGAGCAAGGTATAGTGAACACCTTGACTGTTCACCCACAGCTTGTTCAAATCTTATTTCTTCCTAAGGGAACCACAGATTTGTTCAGATATCCCCTTCTTCCTCAGACATGCAACTCGTCAGAAATTGGGTCTCAAATTGGTTCAGCAATGGTCAAATGACCTAATTAGCTATTAAGACAAAGAAGGAAGTCTGCTTGTGAGCTTATGAAAAAGTTTTCTCATTCATAAGAGAGAAGACAAGCCATCTCTTTTTCCTCTGGGCATTGGCTACATAGATTGTTACAGCTATCAATCTCAAAAGGTAGTCAACTTTGTCCAATGAGGATAAGAGTGTTTGAAAGAAGCTGGGTTCCTAATTAAATCACCAAGCTATAAAAATGCCTAACCCTGAAACTCCCCCTTATCTCTGAGCTTTGTAATATTTCAGATAATTCATTTACTTATCTTTTAATCCAGTATGAGGTGAAGATTCTGCCACCTGTGAATGAAAGCATTTTACCCGGTAGACCGGGAGATGAAAAATCTTGTCTTATTGGCTTCCATAAATGGCAGCAGATCTTTTTATTTCAGGACTTATGTTATTAGCCATAGGATACATGTATAAGCAAGTCAGTATTCAATTCCCTGTTGTAAAGATGTCCTATTATTTTTCTGGGCACATTGAATCTCTCAGCAAAATAAGAGAAACTGGATATGGGTAATCTGTTTTCTTGGTTCTATTCCTATAAAACTTAAGAGCCTCTTTGTGGCTCTTGGCTTAAAATTAGTCATAATTAGTTAATATTAAGTAATATTAGTCATAAGCAAGGAGATAATTTTAGGTTGGATTTGTAGAAAAAATTGCACTTATAAATTAATGTAAGTTATTCTCACTTAAATCAGCAATTTTAATTAATTAGTAGTTAGCAAACAGTTTTGTTAAGGCTATGCTATCATTAGTCATCCAGAAAACTATGCAGGTGTTTTTATTAGATGAAAGCATGTGAGTAAGATATTACATAACCATATTTCTTCAATAGGCCCACTTGATATCATTAAGTGACACACTCATTTGGTGAGTGTGAAAGGATAGGAGGAAAAAGGATAAGTACAAAATTTTATAAAATTATATAGAATTGCTTTGGAAAAATAAAAACACTTTTGGTCATAGGAAACTTACAAATTAGTAATAAGTAAGTGTCAAAACACATTATAAATTGGCACCATATATCTAGCTTTATGAATCTAGGATATTCAGGATTTTAAAGACAAAAGTTTCTTAATTCAAATAAACTTCACAAAAGCCTTGATACTTGGCCTAAAAGCTTACTCTAGAAGAGAAAAAAAAATAAGATGTAGTACAAAGCAATCTCTAATTTAGAGTAATTTCTATGAACTCCTCATTTAGAATCATCAGTGATTAGGAAGGAGACACGAACACTATATAAGGACATTTATATATATTTTCAGTCAAATGTAGAGAAATGGTACAAATGAGACAGAGAATTTACCACTTATATCAGATATTTGACTTAAATAAAGGTAAAATTATAACTTAAAGAAAATAATCCTCTTTATACCTATTGGTAGAGAAAGAAACTGTGGTTGAGTGAGCATTGAAAGAAACATTCATATGAAACTAGGCAGAAAATTAAATGGGAAATTAAAAACAGATATTGGTCAAGACCACTAGGAAATTTATTTTTAAAAAGACTATTCTAATAAGAGAAGACAGCAGTATCTCTTTCTAAACTAGAAATACAACACTGAACTTAGCATTATTTGGTTTCAAAGAAATTTTAGTATGTTCAGGGCTAAAGATCATTTAGCAAATTAAGCCTTAGGAAAGTAAAAACCATAAACAAAATAAAAACAATAAAAATAAAAAGTGATATGAGTATCAAATGGTAGTTCTACTTTTAATTATTTGAGGTATCTCCATATTAGTTTCCATAGAGGTTGCACTAGTTTACAGTCCCACCAGCAATATATGAGTATTCCTGTCTCTCCACATCCATGACATTTGCCATTTTGGAACGTTTTAATAAAAGTCATTCTCACTGGAGTTAAGTGATATCTCATTGTGGTTTTGATTTGCATTTCCCTGATGATTAGAGATGTCTAGCAATTTTTCATATGTTTGATGGCCAGTAGGCTTTTTTCTTTTGCAAAATTTCTGTTCATGTCATTTGCCCACTTTTTAATGGGGTTGTTTGATTTTTTTCTTGTTAATTTTCCTAAGTTCTATACAGATTCAATTTATCAGCCCTTTATTGGATATACAGCATGCAAATATTTTCTCCCATTCTTTAGGTAGTCTATTCGCTCTAATGATAGTTTCCTTGGCTGTGCAGAAGCTTTTTTAATTTGATCAGGTCCCATTTATTTATTTGTTTTTTTATTGCTGTGATTGCCTGTGGGGTCTTCTTCATAAATTCTTTGCCTAGGCCAATGTCTATAAGAGTTTTTCCAACATTTTCTTCTAGAAGTCTTATGGTTTCATGTCTTATGTTTAAGTCTGTTATCCATCATGAGTTGATTTTTGTGAGAGGTAAGAGGTATGGATCCTGTATCAGTCTTCTACATGTGGCTCTCCAATTTCTCAGTACCATTTATTGAATAGTGATACTTCTCCCCAGTGAATGCTTTTGTCTGCTTAGTATGGTCCAGTACTTCTTTTTATTGGAAGACATTTTATTGCTGCTTCAATTTTAGTGCTTGCTATTGGTCTTTTCAGGAATTCTATATCTTCCTGATTGAGCCTAAGGATGTTGTGTGTTTCTAAAAATTTGTCCATTTCCTCCACATTTTCATGTTTTGGGGCACAGAGATTTTTATAGGATTGAAAGATGATGTTTTGTATTTCTAATTGAGCTTATTAAAATCCTTTCCTTTCTGCTTCTGGTCAATCTAGCAAGAGGCCTGTCAATTTTATCTTTTCAAAGAACCAACTTTTTGTTTCATTAATCTTCTGTATAGTTCTTGTGTTTTCAATTTCATTTAGTTCTGCTCTCATCTTGGTTATGTCTTTTCTTCTGCTGGGTTTAGGATTGGTTTGCTCTTCCTTTTCTTATTCCTTGAGACAATTTTTCCTACTATTTGGTATTTACACAAAGGAAAAATAGACGACATTCTATAATAAAGACATCTGCACTCAAATGTTTATAGCGGCACAATTCTCAATTGCAAAGATGTAGAAACAACCAAGTGCCCATCAATACATGAGTGGATTAATAAAATGTGGTATATGTATACCACAGTGTACTACTCAGCCATAAAAAGAAATGGTGAACTACCTACCTATTGTATTATCCTGGATGGAGCTGGAGCCCATTCTTTGAAGTGAAGTATATCACAAGAATGGAAAAACAAGTACCACATGTACTCACCACTAAATTGGTATTAATTGATCAATTCTTATGTGCACATATTGAAGGAACATTCACCGGGTGTTGGGCAGGTGGGGGAGGGAGGAGGGGTTGGGTAAATTCACACCTAATGGGTGCAGAGTACACTTGCTGGGGGATGGGCACACTTGTAGCTCTGACTTGGGTGGTGCAAAGGCAATATATGTAACTGAAGTGTTTGCACCCCCGTAATATTATGAAATTTTAAAAAGTGATGAGTATATACTTACAGTAGTGCATATGAATATTAAAGCAAAATGATTATTCAAATAATTCAAAATGAAAGATTAATCATATCCATAATAGTTGCATTAGTAGGGCCAATTGTTAAAATTTTTGATAAAATTTTACATAATTTAGAAGTCCATATTTATATTGTGAATGCAAAATTAACCAAATTCACCTTTGTTCTTTTCACTTTTATTTCTGCAGTTGTTACACTTTTTCCTTTTTTTCTTTATCTGACTTCATAAAATGATATTCTACCAAAAAGAATCAGACCCAATTTAATTTGTTAGATGTATTGAAATCCAAAATAGGGATATACTGGCCATTGGGACTGGACAAGCTTGGTCCATAAGCCAGGATTATCATGACAAGTGTTGGAACCATTTTTCCATCCATTTTGCATCAATAGACACCTCTAGAAATCTCTATGCAGCTAGAGAGATAACCAAGATAAGATCTTATCTTTCCTTTTTGATAATCAAATTTCTATATTTATGCCATTGCCCTTCTTCCAGAGGGCATTCTTTCTTTTGCTAGCCATAATATTAGCATTAAAATTCAGAAACATCTGCAGACATGCCAAAACAGCATGACTGTGTTTATACTTTAAGCTTCTGTCCTGAACAATTCTCAACATAATTTTATAAGCTAATCTGGTCCATTATGCTTTAAGTATCAGGCTGATTGCTGTGGCCAGCACTAACCTCAATAACAGGCTTTACAGATTTTCAATGCTCAGTACTACCTTTCATGAGCCCTTACTTCAGCCACCTAAAGCAGGCAGGTCCCAGGAAACTGCTTATAATTGCAGATCTCCGTTCCCACAGCTAATTTAAAACCCCAAAGTTTGCAGGCAACTGTCGCTGCAACTTTACTCTCTAATTTCTACACAGTGTTTCAAAATGTGGAGATCACACTGCCTTAAGTTAGGAAAATTTAAATCACACTCAGAACTTTCTCCACATATTTGTAGAAAGCTTAAAATATTTGAAGGCCTTGATCTTTCAAAGAAAATTATATTATAAAGAATAAAAGTTGTCAAACAAAAATCTTGTCTAGGTAGATCAATTTAGCAAAGTTGTCAGCTCCATGAGGGAAGGCATCATGTATGTTTTATGACTGCTGTTTATAGTTCTACATATAAAGAGTTCCTGGCACAAAGGTGACAATAAATATTTGTTTAATGAATGGGTGAATAAATAACCCTCAGTGTTTACTATATATTAACTCAGCACTTGATTTCTGCCTCAATCTAATCTGTGTTAGACTCACTTAGTACGAACCTATCTCTGCTTCTTATTAGCTATGATTAGCAGAAGCTGTCTCTTCTGGTATATCACTGTATTTAATAACCCTTAAATTAATTTGACTGTGTCTTCTTTTCAAGTGATTTTTATAGTGTTGTGCACATGGGTAGACACTAAAAAAATGCTTGTTGATATAACTGAATGAAGGTGTAATATCTCTTACTAGCTGAGAATTGTTAGTCTGTGAGCTTATTCCAAGTGAGTTCTGTTTGCCTCATTTTTTTTCTGTTCCATAGGAGGTGATCAATAAATATTGACTCTTTGATTAAAAGCAATCTAAAGTTGTTTAACACATTCTACTTTTAGAAAAATGTTCTATTCTTGCCTAAACTATAATGGATATGTAGTTTGCTTTCTAACAGTATTTCCCAATTTTATAAAGATTTCCTGATTCTACACATTAAGGCAATTAAACATGATTGTAATTTTTTCTTGCTTCCTATTAACTTTACAAAAACTGTCTTTCCCCCAGCCTGAAAACTCAACATGACATATTTCATTTTGAAAGTGAATGTGAACCAACATGATGTATATGTTTTATATCTTTCACCTTGAAGGTTTTAACGTATTTGCCATCACACTAAGCAGTGGAATTTGAAATAAATCATATGCCAAAGATAAACACCACTATATTAAATAAATAGATAAAAAAGTATTAGAGCTCATATACAATATGTATTAAACAGTAAGCAGTATACAGGATAACTATCATATTAAAAATAAAATAAAACTAAATCTTCAAAATTGTAGTGCAATTTCAAATGCATCAAATAAATAAAGATGGATAGGAATGTCACACATAAACATGTAGACATGATAATGATTTTTAAACTGTAGCAGCATATATCATACATCAAGAACAGAACAGCAATATAATTTTGATGGGGGGCAATGGAATTTTCATGCTTTGCTCTAAAAGTGTTTTGAAATGTTAATACAATAAAAAATTCAATTTTTTTAAGCTAATGCCATTAAAGATGCAAGAAACACTTCTTAGTTTTTGCAGTTTAGGTTCAGATAATATGTTTAAAAAAAGGAGTTTGTTATAGACCAGTATTTTAAAATTAGTTACTTATAATTCATTATAACCTTCCTACAGTATATTCTCTCTCTCTCTTTTTCTTTCTTCCTATTATATACCTATATATAAATCTATGTATGTGTATCAATCTATATATACATATACATCTATATATGTGTATATATCCACATATACACCTATATGTGTATATACTATATATGTACACATACATCTATATATGTATGTATATAACTATATACACATGTATACATCTGTATATTTGTGTATATATATCTGCATATATACACAATTTGTTTTCTCACTTGGAAGAGATATACATATATACAATTTTATTTTTAAACTCATTCTTTTTCAATTTTGGAAATTTTTATATAATAAGTTATGATATGCCAGATTTGATAAAAGTTTAAGTGAAAACACTACAAGTTATCACAAAATGTAAAATTTTGTCCCTTTTCATTGTCTATTTATAATTTTATTTACTAAACCAATATCACTATCGCTATATGGAAGAATTAAATCTTTCAAGAAGTAGAAATGACTTGCATGGAATACTTAAGTAGCTATAATTTCAGATAATTTTCCATTTGTCAAATATTATATTAAATATTTTATATAATCTTTTGTCTTTTTTGGCTTAAAATGTCAAGATATTATACTACCTATTCAATTATCAAAAAGTTAGTAACATGATTCCATTTGTCTCAGGTTAGTAAACAATTCTTGGGCATTAAATACATTTACCAAGATCAGATTGATATTACTTGACAGATTCAGGATTCAAATTTATGTTGGCCTGACTCCCCTTCCAGAGTTGCTTTTCAATTCTGATCATGAGCCTCTGTGCCCAGAGAGTCTTGTTGTCAGTCCTATCCCATTCTATTCTGTTTGACTCTTTAAGTTAAATACAAGTAGACATGCTCCAAAAATATTCCTTTCTCAAAATCATTGAACTTAATATGTATATATTGTCAGCCTTCTGTATCTGTAGATTTACCTTGGTAGATTCAACCAATAGCATATAAAAAATATTTGGGAAAAAAATAAAACTAATTCAACAATAAAAAATGCAGATTAAAAACCTATACAGTATAACAATTTTTTATACAGCATTTACATTGTATTAGGTATTATAAGTGATCTAGAGATTATTTAAAATATATGGGAGGCTGTGTGTAGGATATATGCAAATACTATGCCATTTTATATAATGGACTTGAGCAACTGGATTTTGGTATTTCCGAGCGTCCTGGAACCAATCCTCCAAGGATACTACGGGATGACTATATATATGCCTATACATACACCCACATATACACACATGTGCACACGCACACACATGTATATATGTGCATATATATATAAGAGAGTACATCACTATATACAATTAAAATATGCATGGTGACAACTCAAGGAAGTGAATTATATTTTTGTTCCAGACTGGGGTTCCAGAAGGGTCCTATGTACGTCTCTAGTTCTTCCCAGAAGGAATACAGCTTTCAGCTTAACAGCCATATGAAATCACTGCGACAATGTAAGATCATTATCTCAATGTTTTAGTTTCATATTTTCAAACACCTTGCCCTAGAATACAAAACTTTGGGATTCCACTTTGTAACTGTTTCCTACATCTTTTTTTGTTGCATAGTTCTCTCAGGAGATAACTACTAATAACAGGAAGAATATGTTACAAGGTCAATATCCTCCTCCTCCCAAACCACCAATTGATTAAATGTCCATTGCTACATATGTTTCTTTTACAAAAAAAAACAAAAAGGAGAAAGATCATTTAGAGCACATTTAGAGAGTTAATATCCAGAATGGGGGTGGCGGTGGGTAGGGAACACCCAGAAAATAAAGCTAGACAGTTAATAAATCTCTCTACATAATATCTTTGCTAATGCCCTCCTAATTATAGCATGGAAAACAAAGTTCATTCACTTGTGGCCAAAATATTTTTTAAAGGGAGAAGTGACATAGTGCAATAAAAAATAAGTTAGTCATTACTTAGAAAACATGTGGTCAGTTTATTGCTCCATATACTAGAATGCTGTCAACGCCAAAATTTGTATATGTTAAGCAGCATGCCAGGTTACTACTTGATATTTTAGTTTGGCTACCTAGAAAATTAGAAGTTGTCACCTACTTCAAAGAGTCATTAAAGAATATAAGTGAGTTAAATACATTTTAGGTGTACTTTATTTTATACACTCTGAAAGTTGTGGTTTCCTCTCTGAATTTAAAACTTGATACCATTCTTAGGGTGTCTTTCAATGGTGACCTCTTGATTTCTCATATCATTTAATTTGTTCTTGGCTGAACCTTACAAAGTTTGTTTCTTCCACATTCCTGGCAGAAAAACTTAAAAGTCGGAAGCCAAACTGATAGATAAAAACAGTAACATCTGACCATGAGGCCACAACTATTCTTGATGTCTCATTATCTCCTCTAATTGCAAGAAAGCCTTGCATGAGTGTACCTTCAGGATGAATGAACATACTGTTACTCATAGAGAACTTTCCAGAGAAGAGGCAGAAACTCACTAAGGCCTGAGCTCTTTTAACCCCAGGCAGAGTTTAAAGTTAACTGTTCATCAATTTCAAAGGAAATGTAAAGGCTGGCTTCCTTTATTTGCTACAGGGGGGAAAAAAATCACTGCAAAAATCCTTAGTGCATTTGTCTCTGTCTATAAACATCAAGTCAATGTGACTGCGTGCAGCCTACGAAGGTTGCTGTGTCACAACCTTCTCAGGAAATAGCTTTCTCAAGGGGAGTTATCAGAGACAGGATGAGAAAATATATCATCAGGAATGAGGTGGTTTATATAATGGATTCAAGACCATCTTAAAGTTTTCCCCTCATAGTTTTAGAGTAGGAGACAGGGCTGAGATTGGGTGCGGGTATTAAAGCAAACAACCCTCAAAACAGAAGCTAACTGGACGGCTGATAGCCGCAGGCAAGAACCAGCTTCAACCGGCTTGTCAGCTATCTCTTTCACCTTACATGAACTTTGGCTAATTATAATATCATTTACATTGGGGTTTTAAAATACCTCCATAATATGATGAAATAAAAATCATGTTCTAATAAAAAAAAAAAATTTCTCCACCCTTGAAATCACCATGACAGTTCCAAGACAACCATATGAAGTATAAAAATGGGGGGGGGGACTGAATTCTAGGAATCACTACCCAAATTCTTAGTAAAAGCCACCCCCTTGACCTTGAATATTCCCCCCCTCAATTAGTAATACTTTAAAAGGCCAAAAACCACTTCCTCCTAGTGCAACTGCTCTTTTTGGAGCCTGCCCACTCTCCTCTCTGAGAGTGTACTTTCTCTTTCAATTAAAAAAAAAAAAAAGCTGCTTGGCTTATGTAGTGTGTCCTGAAATTCTTTTCCTAACAATCACCAAAAACTTGGAAAAACCTCCACTCCCACTCGGAGGCTGCTAACAATCGATGTGTGGGGTGCATTGATTAGGTAAGACTAGGTCATGGACCTGTCTTCGAAAGTAGTATGTAGGTATAAGGAGATGGAAATATGAGGGGGATACAGTTATCTAAATATCTAAAAATCATGATTAGATAGAATTGAAGAATGGAAAAAACAACATATCACAATCCTAGAGTGGAATTTAGTGTAACTCATTTGGAAAGCCACATACAAAATAAACTTATTCACAACACTCTATCAGTTCACTAAACCTTAAAGGATGATGCGGTGGATAGAGTGCTGAACAATGGGAGATTCACAGTGGAAAGATAATCCCCCCTTCTTATCCAGAAAGCTTTGTTATTTCTTACTACAGTGTGTATAAATGAGAAAATGTATCAGACTAACATGGTGTCTGCTCTGTAGGTCTGATAGTTTTATTTGTCTGGGTTTCTGCAAAAAAGTACTCAATCCCTTGTTGCTATTCACCAAGACTACATTTTCTTAATCTGATGTAGAAAGAGTCATAAATCTGTTTCACTCTCACCAACCTAAATCTTGTCTTTCTTATTTGGTCCCAAACGTACTATATTTCTGGTTGTCAAATATATTCATTCAATGTGCACTTTACACGAAAGCATGGGATCAAACCCTTAATCTCTCCAAACAAAAATGCCCTTTAATACTTTTTTTTCACTCTGCCACTCATATATCATAAAAAACAAACATGCACGCAAAACAAAATAAAAGGTGATGAATGACCACATGTTGCTGGTGTTTTTATGAGATCTACCTATATTAGAAATTTGGCATTTTATCTCACCTCTACTATTTATTAGAGCCCCAAATCAATATTTATGTTATGTTAGATGATGTTTAACAAATGCTTGAGGAAATCACGGTTTATAAAAATGCTTCTTGAAATGATGGGCCACCAGCCTGAATACAATTATTTACTCTGGTTTTTAGATGTTCATAAATCATAAGTTTAATATTTAAGATTTCAACATGTGCTTAGTTTTTTTTTCATGTGGAATAAATGAAGGCATTTAATAAATTATATCATGTCCTTTAATATTGATGAATTTTAATTAGAACAATTGTAGTGTTGTGTTGTTTTGTTTCCTATAATGGATGTTTTCTACAATTATTATTGCTCCCATGACCATGCAGTCTTTTTAAAAATATCTCAAGTTTGATATACAATAACATTTTTTCAAACCATATTGTTGCCCAATTACATATAAAACATTACTCATGGTGGTCTTTTACACTGCTATATTTAAACAATATTATTTGGAAAGTCAATATGAATATGTGTTCTATATATTGTATCTTTATCTGTAAGTATAGATGTATAGACATAAATATAACTTTTACATAATTTCAGAAAAAAGATTGAATATGTAAACCAAAAAGTTGATGAAGTCAACTATCAGAGAATTTTATATATTTCAAATAAATAAGGGTTCTATTTTCTCAGGTGACAAGAAGCCGGGAGAAATGCAATTCAGGGATGATGTAGTTGTTTAAGAAAGATGTCAAGTCTACAATATTTTTCTCTTCCTTTCCCCTTATTCTTATAATATGACCTTTTAAGTCATATGTGCTAGATGGCTGCCCCACTACCAGTCTTCAAGCCTTTGCTCAAGACAGGAAGAAGAAAAAGGGAAGAGAAAAAACAAATTTATGAAATACTGAATCTGCCTCCAATTTTTAAGGAAAATGAGAGACTTCTTGAAAGAGTAACACACATGATTTCCATTTAATCTCATTGACTAGTACTTGGTTCAGAGGGTCACCTCATCTGGAAAGGATCTGTAGGGAGGGGAGTATTTTTAACTAGACACATTTCTGCTCCAAAGAGAATTATAGTTAGTAAAAGAGAATGAATATCGGGTAGGCAATTAGAAAAGTCTGCAGGATGGATAAAGAAGTCAGATAAAGATGTCTAGGAATATCTCTAGATTTCTCTTGAGATACCTTAATTTTGACTAAATACATTTAAGTTTGTGTGGAATTTTAAATATCATTAATTTATAGCTACTTTCCCATTTCAACAATAAGGTGTATAATTAGTAATTCACTCTAGGTACTAGACACATAATACAAAACATCTCTTTTTTGTCTAGGAAGAATCTTACAATCCAGTAGTAGAGATAGCCATTTAAGATGATATAATATTATATAGAGTTAAGAGCATTTCAATATGCATATGTGTAAATATATATATACCCATATATGTATACATGTGTATATACATGTATTTATAGGGGCATGTGTATATATATATATATATATATATATATACACACACACACACACACACACACACACACACACACACAGAAAGAGAGATTTCAATGGGATATAGTATTAGATGTCTTAGAATAAACTGGTAGATTCCACTCCACTCTTTGACCCAGCTTGCATTCTTTATTATGATTTCAAGCTGTGATTAGTCAATTGGATGTCCTTATACATATAAAGGAGAAATCTTGACGAATGTCAGAATTCCTGAAATTCTCTCTAAAATTTTTATTTTCTTTATTTCTACTTTTCCGTTAGCTTCTCCCTTGCCCTTTATTATCCTCATCCTATAGTCTTGACTTGACAGTGGCTATTTCATGGCTTCTATGCTTTGCCAGACCTTCTAATTTATTTCTTCCATTCTAATCTGATGCTAATAATGAATAAATGACTCTGTAATGGCCAACTCCTACCTTCTCCTTGGTTGTCCATTCTTTTATGGGTGGTATAGCCTATTAGTGGTTTTATTTTGGTTATAGACAAAGAAGACGAATAATTGATTAATAGAAATTTTATAAAGAAAAACTACCATCAGATACCTTAAAAGTGAGTTAGTAAAGTGCTTAATGGAAAAACAATCAATTGATATGGCCAATTTCTTTTGGCCTTATCAATGACTTCACCTCCAATCCCATGGCTCTATCTTACTCATTTTTAGCTTCTTGTATATATTGAGCTTGATGTTCATATCTTCTTGAAATTCTATCCTTTATTAACTGCCATAGTCATTACATTCTTCTTATTTTCTAACTACCTCTCCATCTGTATATTTTTATTGGTATTTTTCTCCTTATATTCAAGAAAATGATGCTACGAGGCTGTTCTTAGTCACTTTTTTTCTTTTCCCAGTAGACTCTCCATGGACTATTTTATTCAATTCTAGGTTGTCAAGAAACGAAGTCTCTGCCAGGGCGTCTTTCAGTTGTGTCTGTGTGCATTTCTTTTGAACTACTAGGCACTTATTGCAACCAGCATTCTATAGAAACTCTAGAGTTAACAGGGTTCCTGGGGCATTCTAAATCCCAAATCTCAGGGTCCCTAAAGCAATCCCTGTGTAAAGGGCACTGAATTAAGTGGCTGAAAACTCCCATTTGTTTGAAGTGCTCTCTAGGGAGTCAGTTACATTACAGCTTGAAAATGTGATCTGGCAGGTGGTTGCTGAGCAACAAAGCCTGGAATCAGTTATGGATGAAACAAAACTTCCATAAAACTTTATTAACGACTCCTTAGAGTATATAGTGTATTTGTCATGAGATTGGATTCTAGTTTAAAATGCTAATAAGAATTTAGATTGAGGTATCTTTATTGGTAATATTTATATATTGCAAAAAAGTATTCAAGTATTGAAGTGTTCATTCATTCATTCATTGTCTTGATCCAAAAGATTTAGCTTTTGTCAACTGCAATTGGGTGTAAGATAACTTCAGGAAAATATAGCTAAGTTGGAACCACCACAAATTGGATCATTTGAACTCTATAGCATTCTAGCTTAATTACAGCTCTAAAATACATTGATTTCTCACAGTGGCTCAAAAAGTAGTTTCTTGTTTTCTGATTTACCTCACAATATCTTCTGAATGAATAATTGATGATGAAAATGGTTTTAGGCTACATGTAGTAAATGTTGTACATATTAATATTTCTTCAGAAATTGAGTAACTCTTTCTACAATTCCACTAATCACATTCCTTCTCCCTCCAAAATTAGTTGCTATTCTTCCATTTAAGGCTGAAAAATTATAAAAATTTTGGTCATTAAATTTTATTTGTCAGGATCCATAAACTCTTTCATTTTTCTCTGTAATGCTTTGATAGGGTCAAAATCCACTGATTAGCCATTACATGCTCATAAATTTGCTAAAGCTAAAGTTTATCAAAAAGCAATATAAAATTTACATGACCAATTAAGAATTAAACAAATAGATACCTCGGGGGGCGGGGGTGGGGGAAGCAATACCAATCAGGATTTCTGTTTGCAAGCAACAGAAACCTACCTTGCCTATCTTATGCAGAAAAATATTTTCAAAGAGAATCTTATAGTTCACAGACCTCCCTGAAACACTACAGGAGCCTTTGGGAACAGGAACTGAGGGACACAAGATAAAGCCAACATTATACCCAAGAAATGGTCCACTGAAGATACTACTGTTGCTCTCCACCAACAAAACTGCTGTTGACATCCCCTCTACACAACTCCACTGTGATGCCAACTCCTCCAGCCTCCAAAAACCTCATGCCTCACTGCCCCACTGCACTATTAAATTCACTGCAACTTCTAGATGTGATTTCTGATTTATAGTGTGAGGAGCATAAAGGACAGCCACAAAATCATGCTACCAAGTACTACCCTTTATAAATAACAAGAGGGGATATATTGCAATAGCCCTCATTGGGTTTCAGTTATGCTAGAAGAGTAAATCCATCCTGGACAACCAAATGTTTAATGTTCTCCTAACTTTTCTATTCCTAATACATGGCATATTTTTTCACAAAAGAATTTTATTTTACATATCTAAACAATTATTCTCTTTATGACAAATGGAGCAATGAAGTAATTATGGTGTTATTTCCAAAGCTATTTTGACTTTCACCCTGTTTATGAGAAATATTTAATCCCTGTTGATATAAACGGAAGTCAAATTAGCCTTTAGTATATGTAATAAAAATGTATTTCCTTAAACTGCTCTTCTTTCAGTAATCATAAAAACCATGACAGCTCTTTCAGATAACAGGTTTGACATACAATTGCAATGCCATTAACTACTACATAACACTTAATCAATCAGGTAACTACTGTGGATGTTTAATATGTTATTGTAATCTCTATTTTTTTATTTATGTGATTGGATAGTATTATTTTCATGTATTTTATCTCACATTTTTTCTAACTCTAATATGTGAGAGATTTTGTGCTTTATTTAAAGGAATAAAAATTATTTTGTGGTCACATACAGCATTATGTGGCTCTTCTGATTGGCAGTATTTTTATTTATTCTAGTAACTTAATTATCTATTAGCTAAGTTCTTAGGTTTTGAATAAATATAAATTTCAATTTCAAATGCAATTTATAATTTTTAGTAATTGATATTTTGCATTGTTTCTGATATAAGAAATGCATTTTATAATTCTATCATTGAGCATTTTGTGAATACCAAATGTGTACATCGATGATAAAATGGGAGAGATAAAAATATATATCATAGGTCATATTCAAAGTGGATATATACTTGCATTTTAAACAAAAATAATATTCTTAAAGTTTAGAAAAATTTGAGATTGGGAAGATTTTTCCTACAGAATGTGAAATAAATAAATATGTACTGTGTATATATGTATGTATAAAAACATATTTATTGCTTATCTTCAAAAAGTGTTCTAAAGAGTGTGAGATTTAGGTTATTAAATATGAAATGTCCAATATCTTAAGTACTAAAATTGGCAGTTGATATCACTTTGATGATTCTTGTTTTATTTTTACTGTGAAGGTACATCCTCAGTCTTTCAAACACATATTTTGGCTTGTAATTATCTTTCACAGTTTTCTTTTTTTTTTTTAGAGCAATTTTTGTGACACAATGGATAAGTAAAAAATTCTTGTTATTTTGAAATATGAGTTCCATCATGGAACCAATGTAGTGCAGACAGCTTGAAATATCAATGAGGTGTTTGGGAAGGATGTGGCTAATGAATGCACAGTATATCGATGGTTTGAGAAGTTCTGTCCTGGTGATTTTAATCTTGAAAATGAGTCACATGGGTGACCTGAGACCAAGGTGGATAATGATGAGCTGAAAGCTATAGTGGAAGTGAATCCATTTCAACCTACATGTGACTTAGCAGCAAGGTTTGACGTTACTATTCCAACAATATTGGACCATTTGAAATAAATCAGCAAGGTAAAGAAGCCGGAGAGATGGGTTCTGCATGAATTAAACAAGCATCAGCAGAGAAATCATCTCCAAGCTTGCCTTTCTTTGCTGTTACAACGTAAAGGCAACCCATTTCTACACCGTATTTTTACATGTGATGCAAAATGGATTATTGCTGACAATTGCAAGTATTCAGAACAATGGTTGGATAAGAATGAAGTGCCAAAATACAGTCCAAACTGAATATTCATCAAAAAAAGCTAATGATGTCTCTTTTGTGATCCAGTGCTGGTATTATCCACTGCTTCATGAAGCCTGGTCAGTTGATTACAGTAGATGTCTACTGCAACCATTTGGACAAAATGATGAGGATGCTTTCAATTAAGCAGCTGAGATTGGTCAATAGAGACAGGCCAATCCTCTTGCAAGACAACACTTGACCACATGTTGCACAAACAATGCTGCTCAAACTATAGCAGCTGGACATAGAAACTCTCTTTCATCCACCATATTCACCAGACCTTGTACCAACTAACTACCACTTCTTCCAGGCTTTGGGCCACTTCTTATAAGGAAAATATTCAATTCTCAACAGGCTGTGGAAAACGCTTTTGTTGATTTCATCACCACTCGCCTTCCAGGCTTTTCACTGCTGCCATAAACAAGCTACCATTAAGATGACAAAACTGTATTGATAGTGTAGGCGCATGCTTTGATTAATTGTGCTGCATCTTGTTTGAGATATCATAAACTATACTTTTCATTCAAAATTGGACTTTTTGTATTTAATGACCTAAGAATATATATGCCCTTACCTTTATAACTTTTGTTATTATTTTTGCTTCTTGCTTGCTAAATTATTTTTGCTTCTTGCTTGATTAAATAAAAGTTATCACATATGATCATCAAGTAATTTTATTCATCCTGAAGTAGCTGAAATAGTCATTTATTTTTAAAAATGATTTTTGCATTTGTTCAAATAATTTAATATGAGACAATGGTATTATAAAATACCAGGTTATAACTGATAGCTTAAATTAGCTCTACATATGTACAGGGGAACAAATTGCAAAAGATTATTAGTATGCAAAAAGGCTAATATAGCACTGTCTATCAACTACAGCCAGGGCTCACAAAACCTCTCACGTGGTTCAGTTAGCAGAAAATGTAGAGGAAAGTATAAGGAAAATGCTCTTCTCTTGAAGAGAAAACATTGAGTGTGTAGCGTCATAAAAAATAAATATACATACTAGTTATCTGATGTAACTTTACATATCATGGCCCATATCTGAATTTCATATTTAATCAAGTCTATAACAAATTTTATCACTGAGAATGTTGATTTGTATACTAAAAAAGTACCACTGAAAGACCATCCACCAATGAGAGAACAAATGATCAACTTTGTTTTCTCACATATTGACTGGCCTCTACTCATAATCTGCTCTTCAATGGAAACGTAAAAATAAACAATGAAACAATAACAGCAACAGCTATAGCAAAAAATCCTTTCTCCTTACTGTGGCCATTTGGTAAATATTATTCCTTGATGATTTAACTATAGTAATTTAAGACTAGTGATTTATAAGATGAAAGGGAAAGTGTAAATTATAGTCAAGGAGTAATTGATAAGATATTCAACCTAGATTCACAAGAACATATTGCTTAATTTCAAAAGTAATATCACTATGAAATTTCAAAATGCTCTGTTCCATTGACAGGGAAACATACAACCAAAAACATCAATTGTAGTGTGATACATCTTAGAATTAGGAAAAGTGACTTTTAAATTTTTTTATTCATAAGATTCTGTGTGCTTTTAACTTAAATATGTTCTTTTTTTTTTTTGAGACAGAGTCTCACTTTGTTGCCCAGGCTAGAGTGAGTGCCGTGGCGTCAGCCTGGCTCACAGCAACCTCAAACTCCTGGGCTCAAGTAATCCTTCTGTCTCAGCCTCCCAAGTAGCTGGGACTACAGGCATGTGCCACCATGCCCGGCTAATTTTTTCTATATATATTAGTTGGCCAATTAATTTGTTTCTATTTATAGTAGAGACGGGGTCTCGCTCTTGCTCAGGCTGGTTTCGAACTCCTGAGCTCAAAGGATCCGCCCGCCTCAGCCTCCCAGAGAGCTAAGATTACAGGCGTGAGCCACCGCCCCCGGCCTTAAATATGTTTTTTATTCACATAATTTTTCATAAAGGTACCACAAGAAAATGATGCCTTACCCCAATGATTCAGTTTTATTTCTGTCACTGAATACACAATTTCAAAGTCATTAATGAACGGCAATGTCTATAAAACTCCAAAGGCTCATTAAGGCTATCTGCACAATTCATACATAACTGCTATAGCACAGATTTGGATTTTACATAGACTATGTAAAATATCTTTTAATTAAGGTAATCACTTTATAATCCTATCATTTACCCAACTCATTTTAATGGACCTACTTCTTTAAGAATATTGAACATTTACAGACACTGTGCTAGGCACTGAGGATTTAATGATACATAGATAAGAGTAATAAACATAGACCATTTCCATTTTTGGCCCAGGCCCAAGAAGTTAGGTTAGTGTTTTTTGTTTTTTTTTTTTTTAATTTATCCTGAAAATGAAAGAAATTAAATTAGAGTTACTTTTATTGCTATGCCAGAAATAATGCAATCAGTGATTAAGCTATTGATGGAATTATCCAATTCATACAATTACCCAGTTGATACTTGCTCCATTTAATAGTTGGATTCAATTGATTAAAATTGAAGTCAGAACTGTGATAGTCTAGAACTGTCTCATATCCAAAAATTGATTTCAAAACTTTCAGATATTAAATTATTCTGATTTTATCTACTCCAAGCATTTGTCTATCTCAAGAAAATAATTCTCTTCTGTTTTCAATATCTGAAAAAGGGTATCGTGGCAACCTTAAGCTGAGCAGTTAATCTTCCATGTTGTGTAGTACACTAATTTCATAAGAGTCCCTGCTCAAAAGAAATATCTGTTATAGCAACCTCTAAATATATTTCTTATGCATTGCTGATGAACAAACAATAACTAATTGATAAGATGCTTTGAAATTAAAGTGGCTGACTCCAGATGTAATGATGATACAAGGAAATACATCTTTGATTTTCTTAGCCTGTTTTGTCCTGTCCATTCTTAGTGGTGACTTGAGGACCATTGGCTGTGTCCTCTCCTTAGTGAAGCTAACTCTCACAGTTTCCTGTCCCCAAGGCGAGGAAACATTTACCAAAGTTTTTATTTTTTCCACAGTCATTTGCAGCTTATTCAAGTTCTTTGATCAAAGCACTGGAACTCCTTTAATTATGGAATGACAAATATCCACCATTGAAAGGTAACAAATGTGAATCAGAAGTTGCTGGAAGAGAATGACAAAATTAACTGCCATTCCTGTTAAAATTCTCAGCTAGAAATACATCCCTTTCAATCTCATTAAAGTGTATTTTACCAGAAATAGGGAGTAAGCATAATAACTACATATGAGTTAATGAAGCAATACTCTTAATCTAATCAGTAATACCTGCCTAATATGCCTAAAGTCACTTCAACCATTCAAAGTTGTTCTGGATTACAAAAATTATTTAAAATGAGCAAAGGAATAGGAATGTTAGAAAGAGTGAAACTAACTTCATTTGCAGAAAATAAATTATCTACATATTCTTTTGATGAGAATTTAGCCATTAAAATGAAACAGTTTAGTAAGTCATCTTGATACCAGATATACGCACACACCCCAATTACATTCTATGTATGACCAATAAATCATGAGAAAATGTAAACATAAGAAGAGATAATTTTTACAATTGTGACCCACTAAAATTTCACCACACCTGCAATGCTACTACTCAAGCGTGTCTAAGCCACAGTAACATCTGTATTAACTGTCTCTTTGCCTCTACCCTTGATTCCCCAGCTATTTTTTTTTCTACACTGCAGCCAGAGGGAGCTTTTAAAGTTGAAGTTAGGTTTTCTCATAACCTCTGATAGCTGTCGTCTCACTCAGAGTAAAAGTCCAAGATCTTACAGAACTCCACACATTCATGGCTCCCTTTACATCTGTGACCTCATTTTCTGAAAGTACCTCCTTAGCTCATTCTGCTCCAGCCACGCTGGCCTCTCTTCTCTTCTTAGAACATGCCAAACATGCTTTCACCTCAAATGCTCTTCCTCTCAGATTCTGTTCTTTTGCCTAACTTTGATTTTCCAATTATCCACAAGGCTCGCTCTCTAACCTTCTCCACTTAGTAATATTTATTTAAAGGTCACCTTCTGAGTAAAGATCTTCTAGGTCCATCCTATGTGGAGTTGTGTGGCCCACATAAGCCTCTTCTTCTTTTTTTTTTTTGTTTTTCTCCTTAACGCTCATCACTCTATTGCATATTTTACATTTTCTGATTCATCCTACTTATTTCTGCTTCCCCTACGACAAGGATCTAAGACCACACTAATTGCACAACTACAACAGAAACATTCTCATAGATTACTTTACTCCCTAAACTTGTGTAATGTTCAACCTACACAATTGTATTAGGTGGTCCTGCTCTCACAGTAGTACTTCTAGGCCTATAAGGACATGGATTTTTGCTGAAGTTGTTTCATGTCACGTAGGGAGTGAGGTTCAGCGTTTTGGGGATTGAAGTCAGTGAGGTAGTGGGGGCAGATTTTGGCAAGGCATTGAAGGGCATGTAAGAATTTGGAATTTACTCTAAGTGAGGTTAGGAAACCACTAGAGAGTTATAATTAGGTAAGTGACATAATCCAAATTTTGCTTTAAAAGGTTCTGGCTGGCCAGGCACTGTGGCTCAAGCCTATAATCCCTGCACTCTGGGAGGCCGAGGTGGGAGAATTGCTTGAGGTCAGGAGTTCAAGATCAGCCTGAGCAAGAGCGAGACCCCTGTCTCTACTAAAAATAGAAAAAAACAAAAAAAATTAGCTGAACAACTAAAAATCAAAACAAAAAATTAGCCAGGCATGGTGGTACATGCCTGTAGTCCCAGCTACTTGGGAGGCTGAGGCAGGAGGATTGCTTGAGCCCAGGAGTCCGAGGTTGCTGTGAGCTAGGCTGATGCCATGGCACTCTAGCCTAGGAGACAGACTGAGACTCTGTCTCAAAAAATAAATAAATAAGAATAAATAAAAAGTTCTGGCTGTGTGCTGAGAATAGGCTGTATATGAAGGAAGACAGGGCAACGGAGACCAGTTAGTAGGCTATTGCAATGAATCAGGCAAGAGATGAAGATGGCTTGGACAAAGGGCACCACATTGGAGTTGCAGAGTTGCGCTCTGGTCCTTGATATACATTAAAGGTAGAGCCAGGAGGAATTGTTTGAATGTAGGGTGTAGGAGGAAAGGCAGAGTCAAGGATGACCAAAAAGGTTTTGGGTCTTAGCAACTATATGCAGTTGCCACTTAAGGAGATGGAACAGACACCAGGAGAAGCATATTTGTGTTGGGGCAGAGGGCAGAGCAATAGTTTGGCTTTGGATATATTAGATTTTACATTTGTATCAGACTTCTTGTTTGGATATATAATATTGGAGTTCAGGAGAGACATAAAAGCTGAAGATATAAATTTGTGCTTTATCAGTTTGTAGATATTTTGGTTTTTTTCATTGTGATAAAAAATACAACAAAATTTAACATCAACCATTTTTAAGTGTACACAGTTCAGTAGTGCTAAGTATTAAAGTTGGTTTTTAAGTCGTGATCTTAGATGAGATCAACAAGAGAATAAGTGTAGAGAGCAAACAGAAAATGCCCCAAGATTGAGCCCTGGGTTAATTCCATGTTAAAAAGATGAAGCAGACTCAACAAAATATATAGAAGGAGAAGCCAGTGAGAGGGAGAAAAAAAAAACAAACAGGAGCATAAGGTGAGCTCAAAGCCAGGGGAAAAGCAGTTTAATGCTCCTGGAAGTAGTGATCAACTGTATCATATTCTACTACATATTTAAGACAGATGAGGGTACAAACATTTTGGTTACATATATTGCCTTTGCATTGCCCAAGCCAGAGCTGCAAGTGTGCCCATCCCCCATAAAGTGCACTCCACACCCATTGGTTATGAATTTACCCATCTCCTCCACCCTGCTCCCACCTGCCTGGCACTCAATGAATATTACTACCAGGTGCGCACCTTAAGTGTTGCTCACTTAGTACTAATTTGATGGTGGGTATATGTGGTGCTTGTTTTTCCATTCTTGTGATACAGAAAAATATATAAATAAATAAAACAATTACTGTCATTGTATAACCATAGCCATATAAGATTATTTTTGTTTGTTACTATTATAAGGAAATGGTCAAAATAAACTTCATTGAATTACTAAAAAAACAAAAAAAAAGACAAATGAGCACTTATATTTGATCACATGATTTAGTATTGTGGAGCTCATTAGTGACAGTGGTTGATTGAATATATTTACCCCAATTCTTTACCTCAGTCTCTATCAATGCTTTTCGTCTTGTGGCTTTTCTGTTTTTCCCATTAGAGGTAAAGTACACTCCTGTCCCTGATCTTAGACTTAGCCATGTGATTGGTTTTGGCTGACAGAACACAGGTGGGAGTTCTAGTGTGCTAGTTCCTCTTAAGGTATACAATTTTCCATTTGTCTTGCCCCCTCTATATCACCGTAAGAAGGACATATAGACTGACTGGTCTGTTAGTCCAAGGAGGATGAGGCACCCGCAAGACTGACTCAGACACAATGTTCAGCTTAGAGCTGTCCAAGCAAGTATCAGGCTCTATCAGTTGACTCTTAGACAACCTGCCTTTGATGGATTGATGCCAGAGAAATTTTGTGCTTGTTACATAGTTGACTAATGTGGTGAGCTTGACAAGAGCCATGTTGTTGGAGTGATGGATGGAGAGCCTTACTAAAGCAAGTTCAAAGGAGAGTGGGGAAAAAAATAATTTGACATAGTGAGTATGGCAACACTTCTGTGCAGTTTTCACAATTTTTCATTAAAGAATGATAAGAAATGTGGAAGTGGTGTAAAAAGTCATTTTCTTTTGGGATGACAGAAATAATAGCATGTTTGAATGTTGATGAGAATGATCCAATAGAAAAAGAGTGTATGTGTGTGTTTGTGTGTTGGGGGATGATGACACAGAAAGAAGGTAGGACAATACTTCAGTCTTTCTAGAGGATACTATGTACACGAGTGAAGATTTTGGCTTAAGAAATTTTCTAATTCAGATTGTCCTGATGTGAAAATCCACTCATTTTTGATTACACTATGCTGTCAAGCTTCTCTCTTTTTCTTTCAAAGCAGTAAATGTGAAACAGGCATGGGAAGATACGTAGTAAAGCCAATTTAGTGGAATGATAATTGAAAGTCCAGAGATCTTCCTAGGGTGTGCCTTTAATTAGATGCATGATCTCAGGCAAGTCCCCTAATTATTTGGATCATTTTGCTTCCTCACCTACTAAAAAATTAATTGAGAGATGAGTTTTAAATTTTCCTTATCTAGCTCTAAAATAGTATTATTGCAAGACCCAACAATTATGCTTCAAATGAGACCCTCTGAGAGCTGCTGCCATCATTATCTAAGTGCACTGCTTACTGGCATCCTCCTATATAAAAGATCTAAAAATGTCTCTTCCTCAGTAACAGCCTAAACCTAAAGTCCAATATTTTAGAATATCTGACATCTGCCTAGTCTCCCAAGGCTGGTGGAATGGATTGAATAATAGTTATTTTAGGATGTAATTACTGTACTATTAAAAAATAAGCCCTTCTGCAACTAAATAATGTCATATTTCTGAGCTACTTATGGAACCAAAATGATTTATCCAAATAAAAGAGCATGATTTGGGGAAACATTTAAAAAGTCATTGCAAATGATTTTCATTATTAGCCCGCTGTGCTGTATAAGTGTGATTCTCCACAGTTTAGATGGTAGCCATGTAGAACAATGACAGTTTTCTAATATTAAATGTTAAGAAATCTTAGCTTAATAGCTATAGAATAAGTTAGGACATAGAGTAAAAGAATGGGAATATGAAAGTATCTAAGCACCCTAATGCCTTTGGGGTAAATAGAAGGTAGTGGTAAGCAGTTGTGAAAGGAGTTTGGAAAGCTGACAGTACTTCCTCAGTTCCTACATAGACAAAAGAGGAGTAGTTGACAATCAAGAGAGGTAATACAAATTGAAATGAAAGCCTAAGGGAAAGAGATTGAGAAGACAAAGGAAAAGAAAGGAGGATGTTTTCAGGCTCAGGGTGACTAACTTTTGTCATTATAAAGAGCCCACTGAGCCCAGGAGTTAGGGGTGTGGATAAATGATGATAGATAGGTGGATAGACAGATAAATACAGATAGATGTGTGTGTGTGTGTGTGTGTGTGTGTGTGTGTGTGTGTGTGTGTGTGACAGAGAGAGAGAGAGAGAGTGAGAGAGAGATGCCAGGTAGGTAGAATATCTTTTGATAATAAAAAAACACATTTTCTTTAAAAGTTGTATAATTTTAAAGACTGTGAATAAACTAAGTTTGGCATGGTATACTAACTAGAATGATTGGGCAGTAACAAATGCATATTAGAATCCTTAGTACTTCACAAATTAAGAATTACAATGCTCGTATCACTTCAAATTTGATATAGAAGCTGTGTGTGTGTGTTTATGTATGTGATATAAGGATTTCTGGGGTACCTTTCAAATAGAATAAGTAAATTAACTTGAAACAGAAATTAAGATAGCAACTGAATTCTGAAACTTAAACTATGATTTTTGAAAATGCAAAAATGACTAGTCAGAAATGATATTTCAACTAACTAGTAATTTATTGTTATTATATAGGCAAATAGCTTATTAAATGATATATTCTCCAAAATTTGATTGGATTTCAAGCAATAAATAATATTATAATACTTGCGCACCGACAAACAGAATTAAAGTACAACATATAATATTTTGCTTTAATTACATCCTCCAAATAAATGTAATGGGCAATCTAACTGAGTTTCACATTGACCTCACACCGAAATGTCAAATACATGATACTGGATAGCCCATCACTTCTTCCAGGTTCTATAAACAAAGGTTTAAGGAGGAAAATGACACTAATCAACAGGGAAACAATTTACCAGTATTATGGTCTGTAAATAATTTTAGGAAAGCAAGAACCCCACTAAATCTCATTCTTTTGATTGAATTTCTTTTTGCCTTGGTACCTTTTTATTGGCATTGCCCCTACAGATGCAGCCACAATAAATCCATTAAAAATAATTAAAGGATCAAAGCTGTTTTTCCTTACTAAAAGAACAAGGATTAATTTTTAAGTCAATTAAATATGTGGCAATAAACTAATTCATCATATCATTTGACTTAGTCTGTGTTTCCACAATAACACTTGACCGAATTTGACTTAATTTTTAAATAATCGCATTATTACATAAATTGTTGTAGTCTCTAGGATAAGTATTTGAGATGTGTTGCTCCTTTAACATTTTATTTTTTCTTCTCATTTCATGCCAAAGATATGTTAATTAATAATAGATCATAGAGCCAGTACTATTCAAACGTAGGTCTACTTCCTTCAAAAGCACATTCTATGGTCACGGGCTTTCTTTAAAAAGTACACTCTAGGAACAGGAGTGAGGGTAAAAATATCAAATTATAACTAGCCAAATGGATATGTAAATATAGATCAAGAGATAGATAAACTGATAGGAAGATTTATTATTTAATATATATTTATTATATATAAGATTTATTATATATGGGTGGATAATTAAGCTTTATTGACAATTTATATAATTTTAAAGCATATCAAGAAACTCAGTTTGTCACAGCATATTAATTGCAGTTGCATCATCTCTTAAAAATTATAAACACAGGACATTTACCATATAGTGTATTTATCATAGCTGGAGGTAAAGATAGTCACGCAAATCTGATTTTAAGCTCTCCTCCTACTGGCTATGTGACGTTGGCAAGTAGCATAATCTTTATGAACTTCGGTTTCCTCATCTGTAGAATGAGAACTTAGAATATATTTTCTCAAAATATTCTTATGAATACTAAATATAACAAATATACATAATGCATCTGGCACAAGGTAAATTTTCTACAAATTTTCATTAAAAATAAATAATCTGAATTAAAGTCAGGCAGTTAAGCACAATATTGACCCAAATGCTACAATGATAAGTCTTCCTCCTTTTTTTAGGTTATTATCTTTTTGTTATTTCAAAATATTAAGGGGGTGCAAATATTTTTGTTACATGTATAGTTTTTATAATGGTTAAGTCAGGGCTATTAGTATGCCCATCACCTGAGTAGTGTTCATTGTACCTGTTACATAGGTTCTTACCCCTACCCTCTGCCCCTCCCCCTTCTTGATTTCCAATGACTTTTACTTCACTCTGTTTCTGTGTGTGTCCATTGATTAGTTCCAAATTATTAGAGAGTACATGTGGTGTTTATTTTTATATTCCTGGGATACTTCACTTAGGGTAATGGTCTCCAGTTCCATTCAAATTTCTGCAAAAGACATTAATTCATTCTTTTTTATGGCTTAGTAGTACTCTGTGGTATATATTATATATACTACAATTTGTTAATCCACTAATGAATTGATGGGCACTTATGATGATTCCACATCTTTGTGATTGTGAATTGTGCTGCAATAAATATTTGAGTACAGGTGTATTTTTGATAAAATGACTTTTTTTCCTTTGGGTAAATACTCAGTAGTGAGATTGCTGGGTCAGATGGTAAGTCTATATTTATTTCTTTGAGGAATCTCCACACTGTTTTCCATAGAAGTTGCACTAATTTGCAGTCCCACCGACAGTGTATAAGCATTCCTTTCTCTCTGCATCCACAACAGCATCTATTGTTTTTTAACTTTTTAATAATGGCCATTCTGACAGGATTAAGGTGATATCTCATTGTAGCTTTAATTTGCATTTCTCTGATGATTAATGATGTTGAGCATTTTTTCATATGTTTGTTGCCCATTTGTCTGTCTTCTTTTGAAAAACATCTGTTCATATATTTCACTTGCTTTTTAATTTTTTTTTTTCTTGCTGATTTGAGTCCTTTGTAGATTCTGGATATTAGCCTTTTATCAGATGTATAGTTTGGGAATATTTTCTCCCATGCTGTAGTAGGTTGTTTACTCTGTTGATATTTCCTTTGCTGTGTAGAAGCTTTTTAATTTAATCAAATTCCATTCATTTATTTTTATTGTTGCTGTATTTGCCTTTGAGATCTCATTTATAAATTCTTTGCCTAGGCTGATGTCTAGGAGTTTATCCTGCATTTTCTACTAGAATTTTTATGGTTTCATACCTTATATTTATGTCTTTTATCCATCTTAAATTAATTTTTATAAATGGTGGAGAGATATGGGTCCTGTTTCATTCTTCTGCATCTGGCTATCCAATTTTCCCAGCACCACTTATTGAATAGGGCATCCTTTCACCAGTGTATGTCATTTTCTGCTTTGTCAAAGATCAGTTGGTTGTAGGTAGATGATTTTATATCTAGGTTCTCTGTTCTGTTCCGTTGGTCTATGTCTCTATTTTTGTAGCAATATCATGCTATTTTGGTTACTACAGCCTTGTAATATAGTTTGAAGTCTGGTGATGTGATGCCTCCTGATTTGTTATTTTTGGTTCAAATTGCTTTGGCTATACAGGGTCTTCTCTGGCTTTGGTTCAAATTGCTTTGGCTATACAGGGTCTTCACTTCTACGAAGTGTAGAATTATTTTTTCTACATCTGTGAAATATGACTTGGTATTTTGATGGTGATTGCATTAAATCTGTAAATCACTTTGGGCAGTATGGACATTTGAAAAATCCTGACTTCCCCCCACCCTGGAGTCAGAGCTTCAAGCATGTCCATCCCCCAGATGGTGCTCATTACACTCATTATGTATGTATATACCCATCCCCTCCTCCCCCCTCCCATCTGCCGGACACCCCATAAATGTTATTCCTGTATGTCCACTTAGGTGTTGATCAGTGAAACCAATTTGCTGGTGAGTACATGTGGTGCTTATTTTTCCATTCTTGGGATACTTCACTTAGTAGGATGGGTTCCAGCCCAACCAGGAAAATACAAGAGGTGCTATATCACCATTGTTTCTTATAGCTGAATAGTACTCCATGGTATACATATACCACATTTTATTAATCCACTCATGCATGGCACTTGGGCTGTTTCCACATCTTTGTGATTGTGAATCATGCTGCTATTTGTGATTGTGAATCATGCTGCTAATCATGTGTGCTAAACATTTGAGTGCGGATGTCTTTTTTATAGAATGCCTTTTGTTCTTTGGGTGAGATACCTTAAAGAGATACAAGTAGATCTACAATTTTATGTTGTTATGGTTGTTGAGAGAGAGAGTCTCAATTGCCTGAGAGTCTCAGGTGCCTGGGCTCGAGTGCCCTGGTGTCAGCCTAGCTCACAGCAACCTCAAGATCCTGGGCTCAAGCAATCCTACTGCCTCAGCCTTCCGAGTAGCTGGGAGTATGAGTATGCACCACTATGCCTGGCTAATTTCTCTCTCTCTCTCTCTCTCTCTCTCTCTACATATATATATATATTTTTTTTTTTTTTTAGTTGCCTAGCTAATTTTCTTTCTATGTTTTTAGTAGAGATGGGGCCTCGCTCTTGCTCAGGCTAGTCTCCAATTTCTGAGCTCAAATGATCTGTTCCCCTCAGCCTCCCAGAGTGCTAGGATTACAGGCGTGAGCCATCACACCCTGCCACGTTAATATATTTTTAAATTGTGAAATTTTCTTGAATTCTCAGAATGACATTTATTAGATAATGAATGATTATTCTTTTTAAGAACTTACTACATTTAATTTGTCCATATTATATTTCAGGAATACATACATATGTATTCTTCAATGAAATTGATCTTTTCTATAGATGCTATATCTTTACCCAGTTTTGTTCTCAGGGCTAATGTGGCAACAGGAATGAGTAGACAAGCTCTCCATATAATTCTATGTTATTTAACCACATACTTTGAAAGGTTTCTTCTAAGCTTATTCTTTTATATTTTATGCCTCTTTCTGAGATCTTTTGTTAGACTTATCTAACATTATTGAAGGAAATGTGGTGCTTCATTTGCCATATTGAACTTGATTCTCCTCACACAGGTTTTTGTATGTAATGCTTTAAATATCATTTATTATAATATTTCCATTACATTTTATAGTTTATATTTTTCTAAATATGACTTCATCTTTAGAATCAAATGGATAATTCAGTTTTTAATTTATTTTCAATTCTTATTTTATTATAAAGAATTCATAGGATGTGGCCTATTATTTTATTCTAAATAAATTTTAATTTTCTTCATGGGTTGTTTTTATAACTATTATATATAGTCAGTTTTTGGATGTGCTCCAGTACAATTTGACAAGAATGTATATTTTCTGTTTCTTGGATACAATTTTCTCTACACAGCTATTTGACTAAGCTTGTTAATTCTCTTATTCAAAATTTCTATTTTAATTTAATTTATCTTGTTTACTTGATCTGTTGATTTCTGAGAGGAAAAATATTAAAGATACTCTTTATGAATTTGCCCCTTTTCAATATTTTAGAGAATATTTTATTTTCTATTTTGACATTATCTTGTTCTATTATTAATTATACTGATTAATAATATGAATATGATGGGCCATATTTTGACAACAGAAAATATTCCCAATTATCTCAATAAATGTTTTTAAACTTCAGTTCCACTCTACCTGATTATACCACTAATGATCTAATTATGTTGTTATTTTTAAATCTGACATGTCTTTATCCTTATTTTTAGCTTTTTAGTGTCATTTTGTGGATTTTTATCTCTTTAAGACTAGTAAATTTCTATTACTAGTTTAGTCTAATTTCTGTCATAATGTTTTCAGTTTTCTGTATGTGATCTGAATTTCACACCATTCTTTCCCCTTTATTTTTCTTTTTTCTAGTTTGATTTATCAAGTTCTTTGTTACCATCTTTCTGGTTTTTTTTATTCTCTCTAGTTCCTTAGAAATTATAAACTCTATCTTAAGAAAGCAATGTAAAATGTTAGCACAATTATGTAAATTTTGTAGATCTATCAATCAATAATTAGACAGTACCTATGTCAGAGACTGCTAGTTATCCTCAAATATCACTTCCCGCTATCTTTATTTTAAAAGCAAACATCTTGGTTTAAGCTAGGCACATTGCCAACCATCTTAAGAATATATTAATATTTCCTAGCCTTCTTTGAACCCAGTTGTGGTCATATGACTAAGTTTCTGGAGAAAGTTATGTGAGAAACTGCTGGTTCACTTCCTAAATAAAGACAAAAATACTTGCCCTAGATACCCATAGACAGGACGAGATGATTAGAAAATGGATGTCAATTTTACAGAGGGGTAATTACTATATGCATATAAATCCCCCAGGCTGTGTGTGAAATATGGTTATGTAAGTTAAAGTTATGAAACCTTAAGAATATAAAAATGATAAATATTAGGTTGGACTATATGAATTTGTCAACAGTTGATTGTTTTTGGCCTGGGAAATGATCAATTTCATATGATTCCCCCTAATAACAAACCAAAATTTATGATATGGGGCATGAGAAAGTATAAGTATGATAATTTCACCATTTTCCATGGAAGGAAGTGAAACATAAAGTCTTAATTTGACAAGTCAAGCACTAGATTATTACTATTTAAAAAGTATATATCATAAACCTTATAATATTAGATGTAATATAAAAATAATCCTCAGGAAGTAGAGATGGAAAGGAGTGATTTGCTAATATCCTCAGTTTTAATTGTACAGAGGTCAATAAAGGTTTTAGCAATTATATATAGTTCATTACGATGTCATTGATTTTAAGTTGCATGTTTATTATATATATAATTTTACTTTTAATTTGGAGTCATCAATGTTCTTTCTTTTTCATATTTTAACCTCCTGTGTGCCATCAAGAGCATTTGTGATGCTGCATTTTGTTACAAAATTAAATAAATAAGAATCCTAAAAACCATCAGTGATAGGTTCTTAAACCTATCATCAGTGATAGGTTCTTAAACTATCAGTGATAGGTTCTTAATTAGTTCTAATTATTTAGAACTAACCTACTGTTTTATGGGGGACACGTCATTTTAATTATTATAAATGCATACGTATTAGTGGCCAGGAAAGTTCCAATAAATATGCTGGTTAGGAAAAATGCAAGCAGGCAATATAGAGAAGCCACCACTGTGGACATGGAAGGGAAAATAATTATCATTATTTATTTATTTATTTATTTTTGAAGACAGTGTTACTCTGTCACATGGGCTAGAGTTCAGTGATGTCATCATAGCTCACAGCAGCCTCAAACTCCTGGACTCAAGCAATCCTCCTGTCTCAGCCTCTGGAGTAGTTGGGACTACAGGTATGTGCCACTATGCTGACTAATTATTCTAGTTTTTGTAGAGATGGGAGTCTCACTCTTGCTCAGGCTGATCTGGAACTCGTGGCTTCAAGCAATCTTCTCTCCTTTGCCTCCCAAGGGCTAGGATTACACCTTGAGCCACCATGCCCTGCCTATTATTTATTAAACACTTGTTTTATATTAGATACTGTTTCTTTACCCAAAACCCACCAACTTTTAGTGCTGGTTCTATCCAAGAATGTCTAAAGTGAGGAGATATGAATAGAATAAGATCCAAGATATAATTACTATGAGAGATAGTAAGAGAGCTATTGAACTCATAAATAAAAGTTCAAAATCTATGCATTTCTATTCTAGCTAAACTCCATGGAGAGATCTGACAAATTGATATCAATAAAATTAAAGAATGCCTGGGAAGAAATAATGTATAGTCCATTTTAGACAGATTTTAGGGCTACAGTTGTGTAGAAATTATGCAGTTGTCTATGCATAGAATAGCTTTTCCCTCTGAATTTTTCACTAGAGAATATTGTTAGGCTCAGATTGAATTTTCTTTAATAAAGTACTTATATTATCACTGCCATGTCTTAAAAAAATCCACCAATATTAATTTCTAATGATTATACTCATGAAGAAAATAAGAAAAAGAAAAAAAAAGACAATTAGCAGAAAAAGAAAATATCTTTGTACTTTATTCTTTCTTTTACTGTGAGTAGGAGTCAACAGTTAGTGAGCCACAAATTTCTATGTATTTGTTCTTTTACTCATTCTTATACTTTGTGTCATGGGTGCTAGGAGCTGAAAAAACATTCACAAAGAGGATATAAATGGCCCCTCTCTCAAAAACACCTAGAAGGATCAAAGTTAATAATAAGTACAATGGGATCATTACTGCTATCTCAAAATTGGTGATTATTTCAGAAATGCATACCTAATCCAAAAATGGGAGGTCAGAGAGGGTTCCCAGAGATACACAGAATTCTACCCTGTGTTAATAGATATCCATGTGATAGCATTCAAGGAGTCTGTTAACTTGGTTGCAGAAAAAAAATAATCAATCTCTTATTAAATTTTGCATTTCCTTAAATTATGAATGTAGACACACACCACAGTCGTATTAGCAATAACAGTGGCATAATAATATTAGAAGTTATATATGTTTTCAGATCACATATTTGCTACTCTTGAAATTATGATAGTTATTAAATCTGTCTATAGATCTTATTTAATGAGTTAATGAAGGACATGTAATTATATTGCATAGCTTTGTATTTTAATAATTCCCTTTCAATATAACCAACTTCTTATGTCACCATATGTATTTACTTTATGTATTTAAAAGCGTTATTCTGAGAAGGGACCCATGGGCTTCACCAGCCTCTCAAAGAAGTTTATGGCATGAAAAAGCCTAAAAATCTCTGTTTAAGACCAGACAATTTCATAAGCAAATGAGGATACAGAAAGGAATAGTTCTACAGGCAGGGGCAACATTGTATTAAAAAACATGTGGCCAAGAGAAGAGAGAACATCCTCCAACTGAAAAACAGGATAATTTTCTAAATTCTGGCTAGGCCAGGAAGGTATAGTGCTAGCTGGTAAGAGATGAAACAGCAAGATTAACAGAGGCAATATTTGAATGGCCTTGTAAGAAGTCCCCAAAATAATAATAAATCAGTGATCATTTATAAGCAGAGGAGAAATACGACTAGATTTTCATTTATGTGTATTCTATGTTGCTTTCTCAATTTGTTATAAATTGTGGAGGAGAAGCCTTAAATGTTGTTTACTGGGCTTCTAAAGCTCTTTTCATTGTGAAAAGAGTTAAGAGAGTTAGGGAATTGTCAGACAAAGAGAGTTGAAGAATGCACATTTATTATTGTTATTATTTTAATAATCAAGAAGAATTGAACATTTCTATAACCTGAGAGAAGATATCTCCAGTAAGAAAGAGACTGAAAATAGATCTGAGAGATGAAGTAATCACTGGATGTAGGAATAGTTAAGGTCAGGAACACAGGTGGAGAAAGAGGTAGAAATCCTTAGAGCTCTTAGCCTTAGCAGAGCTGCTTATAACTGTGGTCCTTGACTTTGGACATAGTTTAATTCCAATACAACAATGGCGAATCTTGAGACCTTGGTCACACAAATCAGTATGATTTTAATGGGAAACAAGCCATAATGTATTTTATATCACAATAATAAGGATATTGGGTTCACTTCTCTTCTGCCTCTTTCAACTTTTTATGTTGCTAGTTTTCTAAAGTTTATGAAATATTTTATACACATTTTTCTAGACAAATTTACAGTGACGAGTCTTGAATAGAAGTCTAATATGCCTTCTTTAAAATTGAACTTGACAAGGAAGAATGAAACTCTTAAGGTTTAGAGCATATATTCTTAATATGAATTCTGTGGATGATCCACAAATACCCTGAAATTGCATTGTGCACATGCCTTAAAAAAAACAAACAAAAAAAACCAGAATATCATAATTTATTGGATGTTGAAAGATGTCTGTGACCCCTAAAATGATAAGAACCACTGGAGCCTAAAATGAGCTTTTGGCCCGTGGTCTACCCATACCATTTAAACCCTAACACACTTCCCTTGATTTTTACAGAATCTAGACAAAGGCTAGACAATTCTAGGCAATCAAAAAGTCTCTCTTCCATTCCTCAAAATCGTATGATCATCTACCTTCAGATATCTAAAGAAAACACATATTTATTCCTGAATTCAAATATCATAACCCAAAGTTTCATGTGTCCAGACCGGGAGACAAATGAATAAAACATCATTGGACAACATTTCTGCCCATATAGAAACACTTTGTTCAACTTTCATGATTGCTTTTTCCTATGCTACCTCTCTTCTACTTTTAGTGTATGTGTTTGAGGTCTACCTTTCTACATCAGTAAGGATTTTGGGTATGGATAGGATGAGAATGTGGGGGATCAATTAAAATTACAAACAGGGAACTGAATTGACTCCTGTCTACTTGCCCTAATTTTTTTCCATCACTGCTCATAGCTGGATGTACTTGGGTCTCATGCCCACTATTTCATACTCACCTCAGTTAATGATCCAAATCCAAATTGGGAAGAAATTATTTTTCCAAAATAACCTAATTATTTGGTGGGATATATTAATATAATAAGCCTGATGACTGAACCAAATCATCAGTCTGTCCTTCACCTCTAGACATTTTTGTTGAAAACTTGAATCAGGATCTGGCAAACTAGTTTCTGATCCATGATTTTCACATAGTTCAGTGAGATTTACTAACCCCAATCACTGCCAGTCTATTCCCTAAGCCTAAGTGTTAATGTGAATTTCCTTCATCTGTGTCTTTGCTTCCCAAGCCATTGTAATCTCGTGAAGTAAGGTGTTATCTCATTTGTTTGCTTTTTAAAAATTCTGGAATAGTCTTGAGCACAAAGTGGCATGAATGAGGAAAAGAAATAATCAGATATGAAACCTGGAAAAAGTATGCTCGGTGGTATATTGGGAATGTTTAATAACAGGCTCTTAACAAAGAGAGAGAAAGAAAAAAACTTCTGATTTATTGCATACTCTCTCCATGGCTGATTCCAAGCTATTAAGTAGCATTGAACATGGAGTTGGGGAGAGATATATATAATCTGTTCTTGTGATCTGCTACAGGCCAACTCCAGCACATCACTGGTTTTATACGTTAGACAAGTAGAACAGACCACCAATATACAATTGCAAAAACATCAAATTTATCTTTATAGCCTTTCTGTTGCCCCCTCTTCAACGCTCATTTCCAGAAGTCAGAAACTCAGGCCTTTTCTAGGAGATATTTTTAATATCCAAATATCAAGAATCCAGATATTTTTATGTAATGTATTTGTAACATTACATGGAAATAAAAATATTTTCTTTGCTTTTAGAATAATAATAATTAAAGTACATTTCACCAAAGTTTACATTGTAGCAAGTTGCTATGTATATAACTTTAATAAAAATATTTTATCAAAAGATGCAAAAAATTATTTTACATTCAACAGTTAAATTTCACAAAGACATGGGAGGTAGCTCTATGGTGGAAACCTCTCATCTTATCTTTTATACTAATATATTGGTAGAGACATTTATTAAAACAAAGTATCTTTTGTATTTCACATGGTGTTTGCAAATATCTAGTCCATGAGGAAAATTTAATGTACCTGCTTCAAAAGACCCTAGGGAAAAAATGAAAATGTTAGAATTATTAATAAACTGAAAGAAGAAAGCTTAATGTTATTGGCTAAACTTTAATTAATGGTAAGTAAAAAGAATGTCTTTTCATTTCATGGATATTCACCATTTTTATCTGATTTTTAAGGTAGTATCACTATATGAAGGGAAATATAGAAAGGCTGCAAAATGGAAGAATCAACACTACATATCCAAATTATTCTTAGAGCTGTGAGAGTTTTTGATATTTTTTCCTTAACTTTCTTTTCATAGTTAAATCATATTAAATTAATAAAATTAATATTTCAAAAGTAAAAGAACCCAATATTTTCGATGCAGCAACAAGGAGTAACCACCATGATGGCAAATTTTGTATTTTAGGAAAAGTTTTATCTTGAACCTGTATTCTAAGAGAAGCTTTATGATAAATCACTTATATCCTGATAAAAATAATAGTGTAAGGGCTTAAAAGAAAGTATCTTATTTATATAAATATAAAATAAATCTTTAATCAGATACATTAATAATAGAATCATTGGAATAATAGATAATATGTTTATAGGAAATGTTAATTTTATAAAGGCATATTTGAACCTTTATAACTTCCTGGACCTTACTTTTCAACTGAGAGAAGTAAGGCTTACAAATTTTTAATAACTTACTCAAGGTTACACATTTCAGAATTACACAGTTGATTTTAAAACATCCTTCAATTTACTTCTAAACTGTTTCATTTTCCACCAGATTCTACTAACTCTCAATAGAACAAGTTTCTAGATTTTCCTTTTGGATACAATGGAAAAATATTTGCCAGCCAGAGCTATTTTGGCAAGCATTTTTTAAGTACCTGGTGTATATACTCAAGACAATATTATATATGGTGTAATGTGCTGACATACTTATTAAGATAATTTTTAATTTGTAGTGTTTACATATTCTAAAGGTGATAAGAATAATAAATGTTAATCAATTTGTGAATATGAGACCTTATTTGTCAAGATGTACTGCTCAAAACTTAGTATTTCTGATGTGCTCTGCCTAATTAAAATATAGTGAAAATATAGTTTTTCTTTTTCTGGATAATACACTTCTTTCACTGTTTCCAAAGATGACATGTTGTTAGAAATTACACACACACATACATACATACACACTTATGTATTTATTTAATATTGCCAATTTGTGCTTTGCTGACACATCTACATTACTGTACTTGTAGAAATACACATAAAATAAATATAATATGAATTTTTGCCTTGAAGAGAAAATAATTTCATTCATCTAGACATTTCAACTTTAATAAAGAAAGAAAAGTTAAATTATATTTTATGAGAAGGAAGCATAGTGGCATTATCCAAGAATTATGCTTGTCTTATTTTTTGGCATATTACTCTGTGGCAAAGCATAAATTGAGTGACTATCTGAATTTATTAGAGATAGGTAGTTTTTATATTATTCTGATAATAATAGCAATGATTTCAATATATGAGAACTATCACCAGCATTGTCCCCAATTAATTTATTTCCATGATTCATATTCTTCAAGAGCTGTGGGAAATGAATATTATGAATGCAATTATTAATATGTACCATATCACTTACACTTCAATGGATGAGGTATATTTCATATATTGGTTCTAGAATTATAAACTAGCTCTCTGTTTTAAGTCATTTCAATTTTAAATTGACTTGAGGACAAAAATAAGAATGAATTTTTAATGCCATATAATAATGTACATAATAATATGAATCTTTCCAAAAAACTTTTAATTAGTGTAGTTTCAGCCTTTTTTGCAAGTTTTTGGTTCAGCTTTTTGTTTTTTGCCAGTTAGAGATAGCTAGTTAATATTTTATGGTTTCTATTTCCCTCTTGGGGGTGAGGGACAAGTCTTAATTCTTAAACTGGCATTTGAGGGTCTCAATTTTATCATTTTAGCTTCATCTCCTTAAAATCTCCGGACTGATCTATCCATTGTCCTATAAATACACATGGTCATTCTCACCCCTGTCCCAGTACTCATGCTATTCTCCCTCTCCATTACTATTTGTCGCAATTCCATCCTTTTGTCAATGTTCAGCTGAAGATATAACTACTTTTACTATTTACTTCTTTCCTTGATACCTACATTATAAACTTCTTAAGAACAAATATTCGAACTACTCTAAAATCTCTAGAGTAATAAGCATTCTATATTGACTTATCTGTAAAAGAGGCTCAAATAATATTTTGTTTGATTAATAATTTTAGCTCTTGACACACCTTATCTTTAGAAATTATTTCTCCATACAATAAAAAATATGTAATAAAACATACTATTTATTTTCCTTTTATTTTTATGTCCAATTTTAGCATGATTAAGAAAGTTGAATGAGAAGAGTTTGCATTCATTACTGAAAATAGAATAATTTATACTAAAACTAAACAACAGGAGTTAACAACATTTTGTTAACTGGAAATACCCTCATCATAAATAGTTAAAACTTTAGAGATTTTATGCCTCACAAGCACTTTATATCTATTTTTTATTGAATCCTCATAACATGCCTATTATTATTCCTGCTATGGAAATTATAAGACTGTGTCTTCTGTGTATTAAATAACTTATACAGGATAAAAGAGTTAATAAGTGGTATAGGAAGTCATTAAGCCAAGGCTGTCTTCTTCACAAGCACACAACCACACACTGACACATTCAAAGGGAAGACACATTAAAGCATATGACATCTGAATCTCTGATTTTATAGATGCGAAAATGGAGGCACAGGTTAAAATGTCTTGCCAAGGTCATATAGGTACTAAGTGCTATTAGAGGTGAATAAGAAGCTAGTGCCTCCAAGCTTGCTATATTTTAGTAAGCAGACACCAGTCTTCAAGTTCATGCCTAGAAGCTAATTGTAGTTGCTATAGATAGCTTAAGTCATATAACTGTATTTAAATTATTCAATGTTCAGTAGTATAACCAACTCTTCAGATGTGAGCAAATATACTAGAATACACTAAAAACTTTTTTAAACGTGAGGAAACAAACAAGATGAGATAAATTACATGTATGTACTTATATGCATGTATGTATATACATACAATACTGAAACTAGACCCCTGTGTTTCTGAGGAGGAACATTGCATTGTCCTGGGTTCATTCCTTTGCAGCTCTACCAGGGAGTGAGTCTTCACTTTTCTCATTAACTCAGATGTTCTCTTCTTTTCCCCTAATGCCTACGTTACTAATTCATTTGGCATTTGTGGATATTCATAAAGGAATTCTTGCTACTTCCTACACATACCTGTTCTGATATAGCCAAAAACCATTTGGTGACATTATCAACTCATTAAAGTGAAAGATGTGACAGAAAGAGCACATGCCACATGGAATAAATATAAAAGTGTCAACCACTTAAATGGAAAAAAATCCATCTGGCTGGTTTCTCTGAAAAATGAGTTGTGTATTAAATTCCTTCCTTAATACATGACAGCCAATTAATCTCAAAATAAACAGAAGTATATAATATTCAGTTTAATTAAAACCGATACTCACTGAAAGTCTACTATATGTAACACATAAGTTAGAATTGAGGAAAATTATTAAAAAGAATTAAAGACAGTCACTGCACTTAAGGGTGCTTATTTTCTAAAGGTTATGGAGTAGAGTGGGATAAAATGCATGCCAATGAAATCCACGCTGAAATTAATAACTTCTATATTAAAGAATGAGAATCAATCATATGTAATTGAGAAGGAACCAAAAGAGGTTTTTTAAGTAGAGAAGCTTTTAGGTAAGCTATAATAGAACAGGCCAAAATATTCAGCATATTATCTAATATCATTATCTGCCTAGAACTAAATATTAGTTTCATATATTATGAAAAATGAATATATTACATATAAAGTTAAATGTGTTTATAAAGTGGTGACATACAATGTAACAGCAAAATTAATAGATGTTGAAAATCAGTTATCAAAAATTAGTAGATGATTATTTCAAAGTTTAATAATCTCTCCAGTAAACTAAAAATAATACATTTTATTTATATTATTTTTAGAATATAAAACAATTTAATATCATCTAGTCCATTGTTCTTGATTACAAACTTATTAAACAGAAATCACTTTTTTCTAGTAAAGAATACTATGGATACACATAGACTACTTAGATATTTGCTAACCCCCAACAATAAATACTTTAAAAAATTTATCTCCCCCAGAATATTCCAAACATTAAGACATCCATTGGACCAATAATACACGTTATAGCATTTATCATCATTTACAAGACATCTCTTACTTCTCTGCACCAAAGAATTCTGAGAGAACTGATGTAGTCATTTCTAACTAGATCTTACAGGAACACTGAGTTAAAAGATACACAGTATAGCTCACTGGAGATTTTCTTAGACTGTCCTAACATACTGGCCAAATATACTTAATTAATGACTCTAGGTAAATGGAATTTTCAAAAATAAATTAAACTCATTCCTTCTCATGAATGCATTAACATGATATGCCACAAATGATTATTCTTTTAAAGCAGATGGTGCATTTTCAGCAACAATTATTGAAAAGTATCTATATTTAAACAAATTCTACCACCTACTATCATGTTTCATTTGACAATCTGTTCTTCTCAATTCTAAGATTCCCATCTTTTGTGAGTTGAAAACTTTCTTAATGTGTTTTAGAGAAATTCAAAAATTTTGCTGTTATATCAAGTACATTTTAAATTTGCAAGTGTTAGTGATGCCTTTTCAAAGCAGAAAGAGGAGTTGCCCATAATTTATGGCCATTTGAGAGAGATTCCATGGGAAGAAAAGCACAAAAATTAGTATAAGTTACTCAATGGACTATATTATTATTCAGATTCATCTATATAATACTATATAGAATAGAATAATACTATAGTATTATTCAGATTCATCTTAGGTTCCATATATAGTAGTGTAAGAGTTTTCAATAATAGATTATAAATCATTTAAGCAATTTGCTTATGGTTTCTGCAGGGCAAAATATTAATATTTTGAAGTTCAATTCCATTAAAGTAGCATTTAAAATAATACCTGTTATGTTTATTTTATATTTATGATAACCTTATATTTTGGAGGAGAAAAAAAGGGTAAGGAAAGATGAGCTTTCAACTTTCCATAATCTGTCATCAGGATTCTGGTTAGCACCATCTGGCCACTCATTTAATAACTCTAATTTTTTGCCTGTTTGCCCAGAGCAAAGTTAATCACATAATAACTGTACTTAAAAGGGTGGGATATTTTGACCTAATAGCATTATTTCTAAGCCACTAGCCAGAGACTTTTTGTTCTGAGGAAAAAACAAGTGAGCACTCCAGTGTTATGTTAAACTAGAACAAGCCACACCTGATCAGGAATAGTGTACTTAAAATTAAAAGAGAGATGTTTACTTAAATATTTTGGTTGTCTTAATTTACTAGAATTGCTTTGAAAAAATAAAAAGTTGTATTTAGGATTCTTCTTAGAAGAGCAGTAACCCCCTTCCCTTTTGTATTATCAAGCCGACTTTGGGCTGTGATAGGCTATAGCCCAACAGTTCTGACATTGTACATGAAAGAATTGCTGAATTGAAATAGAGGTTGGAAACATTCCCTTGACATTCCTTCTGATTTTTGTGACTAGACCTCATAAAAAGTGATACTATTAAAGATCAGATTTAACATTAATATGAAAGTGTTACGCATATGAGGTCCTTGGATATGATTCCTTGATATACAAAAAATAAAAAAAATAAAAACGGTAGTCATACTTGGTGGCATAACTCATTTTAGATCATTATTATCTTTTTTCTATGTGTAAGATATAGGTGAATAGTGGTAAAGGTAGGAATACAAGCAAGCTTCCCTGCCCAGTTACATTATGCACTAGTAACAAGTGGCTACTAAACACTTGAAATGTGGCTAGTCTGAATTCAGACGTGTTATAAGTGTAAAATATACACTGGATATATTGAGTTAGATAAAACATATTACTAAAATAATGTCACCTGTTTCTTTTCTTTTAATGTGGCTTCTGGAAAATTTTAAATTATATGTGTGGCTCTAATTTATGAATCACATTATATTTCTATTGGACAGCATTGCTGTACCGCAGGGGTTTTTCTTAACCTGCAGTTAAGCAACACTACTGACATTTTGGGCTGTATAATTAACTATTGGAGGGAGATGCATTGTACAATGCATTGTACAATGTTTGGAAGTATCTCTGGCCTCTATCTGCTAGCTGCCAGGAGCATATCCCTCCAAGTTGCCACAGCTAAAAATGTCTCCAGACCCTGCCAAATATCTACTGGAGACAAAATTGCTCCCATTTGAGAACCTCTGGTCTACAGTATTCAAAGTGGTCTCATGTTACCATACCAAGGCAATTTTATAATGCCAGATTTGAGAAAGGAAAAACCTGAAATTCAAAAGCATTGCATTTGATAGGATTAGCATGATAATTATTTTTCCTATTAAAAACTCAATGCCATTTTATTACAGTGGGACAGTAAACTGTACATAGAAATAAGACTGTAAGTATGACCATAAAACTATGGATTCAAGCACATATTTCTTTAATTTAAAATAAAGATTGGCTCACAAAAATTATAATAAAATTAAAATTTCAACATGTAATAATTGTTTTTAAAAATGTCATCTTTTCAAGAATAGTATCATTTTTATAATGACAAATCCATGCTCTAAATGATAATAACAGTTTAAATTTACATAAATAATAGATTAATTGTAGGTAGATTCTTTCTGTGAATTCCCTGGTTATTACTTTGGGTCACATCCAAGAAATGGTGGCTTTTAAGTTTTCCAATATAAATTTTAAGCTTGTATTTGACTTCATAACAGCATTTTACCATATAAGGAGAATAATGAAACCGTACATGTTGAATACAGCTCAAACTACTTGTTTTATTACATCCACGCTGCAACATAAAAAGCAGCTCAAATTTCTAAATATATAACTAATACCTGTTGATTATATTGTTAAGCAAAGAAATTTCTAGTATATATAGCTCAAGCCAATAGTCTAAAGTGATATTTATCACAGCTCTTCTTACAGACTCTTTCAAATAGTTACTATTTCCTTATTGTGTGGTACCACCCAAATCAATAACTGACTGGATTAGAGCTTGTATATAATATTAATGACTGTGTTAATACTCAATGCTGTTTTCAACTGTGAAAAACGACAGGAGATCTCATGCTTCATTTGTGTTCCATTTGAAGCAAAGCAATAACCAAATCTTTTTAGCAAGAAAGAAAAATAAATTTGCATAATGAAATATAATCATTTGGTGTATTTTGCATTTTTATTTCAAATTGAGGAATTGTGCATTTGAATTCACAATAACTGCTCCCAAGGCACAGTAAGTTAGTAATGTCAATTTTGTGCTAAGGCTTCATTAAAAATTTGGGGAACAGAACACTGTTTAGATGAAGTAGAATAGCTAAAAGTGCAACTAAGCATTGCTCTCAGTGGGCATAAATAGTAAAATTTTCATTGGGACAACAAAGAACAGAATATAATAGGACAATTTATATTAACATTCTTGTTATCAAATGCATCCTCTCTGAGGATTTTAAAACACTTGCTCTATTTCTTTTTCTACCACTATAGTCACCCTGCATTCTAAGGACCATTACAAGCTGAACCTCCATGATCTAAGGCTCTGATGAATATATGCAAACAAATCAATAAAATATTCCTCTTTTTAAGACTGCTACCTTCCATTTCATGTAACTCTTCCATTTTATATAAATATAATCCAACTTGAAATAAATAACAGAGATTGGGGGGAGGGTGGGGATTATTTCATTAGTACAGGCAGTCAACTCAATTTTTAGACTAAAAAATTTTTTAAAAGCAAAGGAAAATGTAGCTAACTGCTTATTATCTCCCTGACTCTGTGCTTTTTGTTACCATGCCAGCTAACTTATCTCATCCTTTTGTTTAGTCATCATGCACATAGACACTTCCAAGGGCCCATGGCATTCTATCTTGTTGTACATATTTTGTACACATTGATGGGAAATTTTGCAGTCCTAAGCTAGGAATTTTGAGAACTGTAATAACTTTGTCAGAAGCCATTCTGACAAGGCAATCTCATGTAAAAGAACATCTTTCTGAAAAAAGCTCCTTAAATAATAGATAGAAGATAATATGGGATATAGGGGTGCAAAAACAGAAAGTTCCAGGATAGAAAATAGTCATTTAGACTCGTTGGTTAGAAACTCCTAAAGCAGGGAGCAACTACTGATGGGCAGGGTTTCTTCTCTTTCCTTCTCCCCCTCCTCCTCTTCCTTTTTCTTCTCCTTTTCCTTCTTCTTCTTCTCCTCCTCCTCCCTCTCCTCCTCTCTCCTCCTCCTCCTTCCCCTTCTTATACCTTTCTCCTCCTCCTCTTCCTCTCTCTCTCTCTCTCTTTTTAAGACTACTACCTTCCATTTCATGAAACTTAGCTGCTTTATATAAATATAATCCAACTTGAAATAAATATTTAACAATTATGGGCTCGGGGGCTAGCTCCCTCCTTCCCTCTCAGAAAATAAAGTCAGCATACTGAATTCTTGAACAGACTTGGTCCTAGGAAGAATTAGAAGGTAGGTGAAGATTATATGTGCCATTTTGACTAACTTCTTTATTTTTTCTGTGCTATCCATCCATATCAGTACCCATCATCCCCCTGCTCCACACTGGACCTGGTCTTAATCCTGCTATTTTACCCATTATTGTTGAAATTACTGATATAACACCTACCAGTTCCTCATAACCACTCTAGTTTGTAATATTAACTTATATAAAGATACTATAAAGTCATCCCTGTAGTGGCACATTTATTTTTAGATGATACATTACAGACAATAAATCAAATGAATAAATAAATTTCTAAAACTGAACTAAAGCAATCATTGATACAGACTGAGACAGAAAAGTTGGATCAAATTTCTTGTCAAAGTTGTTTATTATGAACACTCTATATATCCATTCCCCTCAGTCACACAATGCAAAAGTGTTACCTACTCAGAACTTGATCCCAACAGTAATGTAGCTAGAGGAGAAGAGATTGTTGGGAATAAGATCATTCTGGTCTATTGACATAAAACGTCATTAAAGAGACAAGGATATTTATGCAATAGCATTTTAACCTGGAGAGAGATGCGAAGGCATGTTATTAGGAACATTTTACTGAGGAGATAAGAGAAGCTCCAATATGAAAATGAAATGTCCAGATAAATGACTTGAGATACTTTTTTGAGACATAAACTCTGCTTTTGAAATAGAATAAAAGCTGAAATGAATGGTTTATATCACAGGGGTCCTCAAACTATGGCCTGCGGGCCATATGCGCCCACCAAGGACATTTATCCTGCCCATCGGGTGTTTTTGCTGCTGCTGCCTGTCCTGCTTAGCAGCCAACTAGTCCCAGGCTCACAGTGCGCATGTGTGGAATGTGCGCCGCACTCTCCAATGCTCTTCCAGCGCTCTGAGGGACAGTGAACTGGCCCCTGTTTAAAAAGTTTGAGGACCCCTGGATCTTCTATGCCCTTCACAGGTAATTCATAGGTGGTAAGTAGCACAATAGTACAAGGCAAAAATAGTGAATGCAATGTTTTGGAAAAGCGGCTACTTATTAAGCCTGTTTCAATGCCTTCAAGAATCTTAATAGAAATTTTCAATTGTATTATGCATATTCTCAATCTTGATGCCTGAAGAAATACCAAAACCATATATTGCTGGAGACAAAATTCCTTTTAAAACTAAATAAAGAAATCCCAGATGACTGCTGGAAAATTGCCAAATCTACATTCTGGAATTAACTGTGTGCTGTCTATGAAATAGTTCTCTAACACATAATACAATATCCATTCAGGATGAAATATCAAGGAGATCTTAAATGTATGTAAAATTGGTTTTTTATAAAGTAAATATTTTTATTTAATCATTAAATATGTCTATACTACTTACAAGTTTTTCTCAGAGACTTCAATAGTATGTATCTTCCCCAGGGAATCATAAATTAGAATTTTTTTTTTCTGTAAAGAACTAGAGAGTAAATATTTTAGGCTTTAAGGGACATGTGATTTCTATTTATAATAACTAGTCAGCTTTGCTGTGACAGCAGTCACAGACAATACATAAATAAATGGGAGTGGCCATCTTCCAATAAAATTGTATTTACAAAAACAGGCAGTGGGCCGGATTTGATCCAATGACTGGAATTTGCTGATGTCTGCCCTAGATTTTATTTTCACATAAAATTCTTTGTTCTTAAGTGTGGATTTATTTCTTTTGAAACTGTGGTTCCAGCAATATTGAGGAATGCTCCAGTAAAATTCTTATTTTACCCTCCAAATCCTCTTCAATAAATAGTTCAGAAGTTCCTCACTAATAACTAAGAGAAGTGAATCTATAGCACCTAGTCACAATCTTGTATTTATTTATTCCACATTGTTTCAGTCTTGTAGTTATTTCTCCTACCCCCTTTTTTGCCTCCCTTGCAAGTTTGTATGGAAAGACCATTATCTTTTATGATGAACTTTCTAGTAAGTTCAGAAAATCTTCAGTCTCTACACATAATCAAAAGTTGAACAGCTATGTTTGTTCTCAATAGTCACTGTACAAAATGCTTGAATGATCCAACATGATTTATGTGAATGCATATGTCTAGCTTACCTGGGACAACTTTCTCTCTGTCTAATGCTTTTGTGCTACAGACTCTTCTGTTTGCCATGAGTGTTCATCTGAGCAAGATGTTTATTGTAGGACATTACCATCCTATCTTTAGAGGATAGGAAAGCTTCCTTTATGCAGAAGTCATTGGCTCTGCCTTTCTTATATCTTGCAAATTGATTTATTAGAATAATGTTAGTATAATTAAAGATCCTCTATGTGTCTGTCCCACAAATGCACTGTAATAGTGTTCATTTCTACATCTTAGGTCAGGTAATTGTTTTACTATTTTCTTTTCCAATACATATTATTAATACAATCCTATACCTGTATATATTTGAACTCAATATTTGCTTGATATATGCTTGAGTTTATGTTAGCTACTTGGATTATTGTTCAAGAGCTGTTAGTTTCTATCACATACATTCCCCTGGTTACCAAATTCCACAATCATCAGACTTTTAAAACAAGATATCATAGGAGCAGCACACACTGAAAAAATTAATGGCATTTTATTAATTTATCTATATTTTTTACTTCAAACAGAAGTTTAAACTTTCAAAGCCAGAATCTTATAAAGTTTAGTCTGGCTGAACACTCTTGTAAAATATCTGTTTGGAAATACTGCTTATTTGATCTTAATCTCAAAAAGTTTACATTTCTAATATTTGTATTTTTTTAATTAAAAATATACTTGAACATTAATACAAGTACACAATTTAAAAATAAAATATGTGTGTATATGTGTGGTACACACTCAGGAAGGTGTTACTGATAAGAATACATAATCAGTCTATTTTAAGGGATTGCAAGTTACTTAAAATGCTATATAAACCACCAAATATCCTCAGAGGCACAGATCATGCCTCTAAAAGGACATAAACAGGGCAGTATATGCAGCAGTAGGGATATATAGTGCTTATTGGACCTTAGTTTGGGAACTCCTGTTTATATTTTTATATAAATCTTCTACTGCAAATCATTCAATCCTATGGGCAGAACATATATTTTGGCATTATTGAGCAGTTTGTCATATTATGTTAATAGTTATCAATATTATGACCTTACAGTCTTCATAGTTCCAAACTTTGCAGAGATCACTTAGATAATCATTTAATGTTATATATGATAGGCCCTTTTGCAGTAAATATTGCATCAACCAAATAAATAAGCATTATGTCTGCTTCAGAGTTGTGTGATAGTTGTGGAAGTTTACCCTGAGAATTGTTGCATTAAGTATTATAGTTTCTCACTTAAGTAACCACAAACATTAGTGATGGAGGAATTTATGTAAATAATTCAGGCAAAAAAATTCAGCTCAGCCAATGCATTTTTTTGTCCCTGTGTTTTATAACTGATCCCTAATTCTCTTTCATGTTTCCAATGTTACATTTTTGAGTTGTTGATCTCAAAACATACATATGATTGGGATGCATACCAATTAATAATCAGCAGAAAAGTATGAAAAATTCTGGAAGTTCTGATTATATCAGATCTGCCAAGTAGTCAATGGTGTGTATATGTATATATATTTACCTAATTCAACATCCCTCCCCTAGTTTGTTATAATGATGCTTAAAAATCATTGAGGAGCAAATTAAAGTCTACATTTCAACTTCTACATGGAATATACATGTACCTTCATGACCTGGGTTTGTTTTATGTAAAATAGCCATATATTTATTGTATAAGTACAATCTCTTAAGGAACAAATATAAAATGTTTGTTTCTCTCACTGGCCCTTTAAACCAGCTGTAGGGCTATTTCTTTCCCTGCCTAAAATGAAATTTCAGGTTGGTCCCATAACCTTCATGATCACTCTTAGATAATGAAAATATCTTTGGCCACATTTACTCATAGGAACAATTTCACTTTTATAATTAAAATATCCAGTTTATCATAATTATCAAAATTCCACAGTCTTATTCAATTAGGAGATGATTCTCTTATTCAGTCCAGTCCTGCATCACTCTTGGGGTGTTATCTGGCTTTTCATCTTTGTCATCTCTACCTTAAATTTTTCTTTGTTTCCTCACTTACCTTCCCAAATGTGTAGCCTATAAGATCAAGAAAAGTTTCACTTGAATGGACAGATGTATATGTTCATTAATTTCCTCTGAGTACGGCAGATTCTCAATGTTAATTATTATTTCATGGAGTGTTTTTTTATGTGTGTGTTTGAGAGTATTATTGAGAACTATTCCAACTGGAGCCATTCAAGTTCATCACTCTTAACTTGGAAACATCTCTACTCTGGCTGGCAGTTTAGGATATCTCCCTCAGTTCCTATTTTTAGGCTGAAGTCATATTCTTCAACCAGCCAATAATTTTAGGAAGGATCCAATACTTTTAGGGGGAAACTCAGGAAGGCTCTCTCATATAAAGTGCGCACTTAATCCATTTTTGGTTGTTTTTTAAAATTTTTAATTATTTAATTATACTTTTGATGGGTGGGTAGTTTGACTTCCATGGCCTCCCTATTTGGTAGAATGTTTTTCAGATGCAATTCTGTCACTTGTCCCTCTACAACCCAAATTCTAGGAGGTACAAGTTTTATTTTCCAAATAGTTTAATTAGCGTTGTGCCACATTTACAAGTCCTTGTTTTTGAAGAAATAAATCATTTTGGACCCCTTCCTGATAACATTTCTTACATTTCTCCCCAAAGGTATACACAATCCAGAAAGTGGTGTTTATCTTTCCTAAGTTTTCTATTTCATTACATCTATATGGATCCATAAATAATGTATTACATATTTTTGTGTTTTTAAGCTTCATATAAGTGATGCAATATCATTTGTATCTTTCTGAAATTTTATTTTCTCTCTCAACTTTATGTTTTTGAATTTTTATGTTAATAGAAGATACACAATTCAGGAGTTGTATAACATTACAACTGTGACTCATGATATAAGCATACTTATTCATTTATTTTAACCTCTACTGAGTACTTCATTGGAAGAATATATAATTTATTGATCTATTCTTCTACATATTGGGAGTATGTTGTTTCTAATTTTTCATAATTACAATGTTGTATTAAATAATCATGCAAATGTTTCCCCATGTTATGTTTTCTAGTTTCTTAAGGTATATTCTTGTAAGTTGATTAGTTTATCTTGAGGTATAAACATCTTTAATTATTTAAAGCTTGCCAAATTACTCTTTTAAGTGATTGTACCATTTTACACTACCATGGCAGCATATGAAGGCTTTTTATTTCCCAGATTCTTACTGAAACTTTTAATCAGATTTTGGAAAAATTTGGCAATGTGATGAGTGTTGTGTTTTTTTTTTATGGCATTCGTAAATCATTAGTGAATTTTCGTGAGTGTGTATATGCGTGTGTTTAATATTTGGAGTTTCTGCTCCTTTTCATTGAGTTTTCTTTGTATTTTTAATTTACAGGTGCTTCATATATTCTGAATGTTGATAATTTGTCACTTTTAAGTGTTGCAAGAAAGAGCTCCTGTTATTCGGTTTCTGTGATATGAGTTGATTCATATAGGTCTGATATTGTTCTGAGTTATTTTACCGAAATATGAAAACTACTTGAATAGCACTGACTTTGGCCAAGGCATGAAGTACACTGACTACTAGTGTTGCTTTGTAACTATGAATCTGAGAGAGTTCTAGCAGTTATTAGCATGTCAGCATCATTTATTAATAATTGAGATTAAAGATTTACACCTGACTTGATGAGGAACTTGGTGGACTCTGCCATTGGGGCTGGTTATACAGCAGGAATATGCCTACATGATCATCAGGATATAAGAAACCCTAGCTGAGACTTCATTTTGGGCTCTCTGATTCTGTTACTTTCTGTGCACACATAGATGGCTATTGACAGGAGAGAAAAGTGTGCTCCTGGTCTGAGAAAAAAAGGTTCTTTGTGTGGCCTTTGCAAAGAAAGGACAATATGAGCTTATGTGTGGTTTCTCTAGACCCTTTCTGTGAAAGAGGGTCTGTGATTCATATGCTGGCTTTATGTTGTTGTCTTATTGTAGCCTTTTAATGCAGTGAACTGAACATTTATAAGCCTTGTCATAGTTGGTCCTATGAGACCTCTTTAGCAATTAAACCTTGTCTAATGTTATCCTTAGTGCAGTTTGTCATTTAATACTATTTACAGTGGAATCATTGATTTCTGTAATAAGAAAAAAATGAAACAAGGTTTGTTATTGAAAAATTTGTATCACATGTTGTTTGGATTATGTTTATACTATCAATATACCTATTTGCTATTTGGGACTTCCTATACTTCTTTGAAAATAATGAACTCAGCCACAGACAGTCAACGAAATATTAAATAGAGTATCAAATTTTTAATATATTAGTAACTGCCATAATTCAATAGTTCCAAGGGGTAAGGTATCCACTATTCACGTTTCCTTAATAGTAACGAACAGTTTTCTTAGACTGAATACAGATGGCAAACAAATGCTCATCATAGAAAAAGTCTTTTTAACTTAACAAAATATTCTGGTTTAAAATAAATATTTTCACACAATGTTTTGTTTTGTAGTATATAATTGTAATGTTTAAGATTGCTTTACATATGGGAAATAAAAGGGAGAATAGAGTCAATTATCTAGAAATATAAAAAATAAAACTTTTTAAAAGGGCATATTAGACAACAATGCATTACATATACATATAAAAATCAAACTATTTGTAAAATATGCAAACTATTAAGCTATAACTGAAGAGAGATTTACATATTTGGAAGTATGTATAAAACATTTCTCTAGATACAGGAGCTATACCTATTTATAAACTCATATTTATCTTTTTATTGGCTCTTGCATTTCAGAAGTATAAATTCATATTTCTCTGATGGCTTAATTTCCTTCACTCAAAATGTTCTGATGATGACAATAGAAGTTTCAAATTCAAATGCCCACATTGACTCAATTATTTACTATTTAATCCATTCAGTTGATAATGAGTTAATTTGGATATTCTATGTGCTAGATAGTAGACCAAAGGCTAAAGATTATGGAATAAATCACTTATGGAACCATGACCTCAAAGAGCTTATAAACTTATGTAAGGATAAAACAAATATATGTCAGGATGAAATGAAGATAGGTGACTAGAATGCTTCAATGGAGGCAGAGCTTGTTTATGGCAGGAGAAACTGGAAAAAGCATCATGAAATAAGTGGAAACTTAAGCTGAAACTTTAACAGCTAAGACGACTTGAAAATGCAAGGGATTTGGGGCAAGAGATTTCTAGAAGAGAATACAGTATGAGTGAAATCGTGAGTGTGGAGACAGCATAAGCTATGGACCCATAGCAAAAATAATTCAATTTGGGGAGATTAAAGTATATAAGAATGGGATTAATGAAAACTTAACTAAAAAAGTGTGATGGAACCAGATCAAAGTGGACCTTACATGTGAGCCTGTGAAATATGGACTAAGCATTATAGTAGCATAGGAATAGGCACTGATAGTCTTTAAGCAGCAAAGTATACAGTTTTCTGTGTTTAAGATACATTGAAAGGTCTTTATCCTGAAGCATCTGAAGTCAACTCAAGCTACAGAAAATATTCTAGAACTGTGCTGTCCAATACAGTAGCTACTATCCATATGTGCTTATTCAAATTTAAAGTTAATTAAAATTAAATAATCTAAAGTTCTTCAATTGCACTAACCACATTTCAAGTGTTCAGTATCTTCCCTAATGGCTACCGTATTGAACAACACAGATTTAGAATAATATCACTGCAGAAAATCTATTGGATATCATCATTTAGAGCAACAGATGGTACCTATCTTATTTATGGCTACAGCAATAGATATTGGAAAGGAGAGAAAATTTTTTTTGTTTGTTTGTTTTGTTTGTTTAATCTTTGTTAAACTCAGTGATATGTGAGGTACCTCAGATGGATTTTTGAAACTTAATAATGAACTAACTAGGAAGGGACAAAAAGAGTTGGAAACTGGGAATGGGTCACTGGAAAGAGTATAGAATAGGAGACTGACATTTAGCTATCATCTCCATATACTTGGTAAATAAAATAAAGAGATTCCATAAAAATATTCAAGGGAGAGACTTTGAGAAATACAAATAGAAGACTTTTTTATAAAAAAAATCATTAATGTGTTAGGGAAATGAGAGGAGACAAAAAATGAGACATAGAAAAAGCACTGGACAAAGAAATGGAGAAATATGAGAAAAACACAATAAACATGATACAGTTTAAGAAAGAAAATTATCTCAAGAACAGAATAACTGCGTTCAACATCAAACTTCATTTTGATGAATACTAGAATATTCTTGCCATAATATTAAAATGGCTCAGGGCAACATTATTTAAATTAAGGCATTATTTAAAATATACTTTATATATTAGTTAATCTGCTTTAATATATTTAATAACAAAATAAATTCATCTTAAATTTAATGTCACATTTATAAGTTAGTTAATGGATGGTCTGCCTTCCATAACATCATTTAATAATATTGATGTGTGAACAATTGTTAACAAATTAATGACAGTAGAGTTCTTCTAGCCATTCTATCCTATTTTCCTCACTGTCCCTTTGAATGTTTTTGTTTATGCTTTTCAGCCTATTAAAGTAATTACTAAAAGAATTAAATGTACATTTACAATTTATTTGTACTTTGTTTCACTGGGGAAAAAGTCAGCAAAATTATTTTTTCCATCTTTCTTTAGAAATAACAACCAAAGATACTATTTAGCATTTAAAAGGTGCCCCTTCATTTCCAAAGCTCTCTAAAATTACATAATATATATTCTAAATGTGCTGGTCATCAAATTGTTTAGTCTACTGTACAATAGCATGGACTCGCCTAAAAATTCCATTAAGAAATATCTCTAGAGTGCATTTGACCTTGGCACATTAGATTGAAAATATGCTGACAGGCTTGAATGGCCTAAGAATAAGCACTTTAAAACAAGGAATAGAATTATAATTATTCTTGGTTAGTGTGTTGCTTATATGTTTAGCATTTTAAAATGTTTTAGAAGGAAATGCAATAACTTAAATTAAAATGCTCATTATGCAGTGGCTTCTAGTTATTTCAATCAAAAGCACATTTAATTAAACTTTGTCTTGAACATTATTTCAGTCTGGTGATACAAGGGCAATTTTTCAAGAAGAATTGGTCATAGTATAATATATGATTCCTTCTCTCTAATTTTATTAAAACCTTAAAAAGTATATTTTATTATGTTTTAATGGCTTCTTTCAGTTAAGCAAAACATTCATATTATTAAGTCATGAAACTAAGTCATTTCAAGAGTGTTGTTTGCATTAATCAAATAATGCATATTTTTGCATATATAATATATTTTTCAGATTTTAAAAATATATACTATAAAATATTAGAAGGACATACATACAGATTATAGTGATTATCTTGTTATCACTGACTTTATTTTTCCTCATATACCTGTTCCAATTTTTTTTCTCTTCCAAATTGTTTACAACAATTATGTAGAACTTTTTAAATGAGAGATAATGCATTTGTTGTAACTATAATAGACACCTTCTCTTAGTTATACTCTTATTATCCAGAATGAGGGTCTTGTGTGAACTGCTAAAGAAGCAGTGGTTGCATAGGGAATTCTGAATAGAAATCACTCTGAAATATTACTGTTTTAAAGCTCAGAGAGAAGAGGTTATCACTTAACCATATATGTATGTGAGCTATTGGGTTTTATCTCTTTCTGACCTTTAAAAATTGTCTGATTACAATATCTACACTGTTAATTAATAATGACTAGTTACCGTTTATTGAGGATTTATGCAGATCAGGTACTATACTAACATCTTTATCAATATTACCACATTTAATGGTCTAAAATAACCCTGTAAGGTCATTATTCTTATCCCTCTATTATAGTTATGGACACTGCTAAGGTCTCTTGTCCAAAAAATAACCCAGTTAGTAAGTAAATGGCTCCAGCACTTCAACTTGCGTTTTTCTGATTCAAATTCTTAACTCTTAATTGCTATTTTATACGATTTCTTTATGGAAACAGAACAAAGCAAAACTAAAAACACTGAATACAATACAAAGAAGAATAAGAAGGAAAATATATATTTCCCAAATCTCACAACTCAGAGAAAATATTTTGGTGTTATTTCAAAATGATATACAATTTTATAGATCTAGGGTCACATAATATATAGAATTATATATTCAGCTCATTTTGTGAGCATTCCCTTATATTATTAAAAATCCCCTTACTGCTTTCTGGTAGTTTTGGGAAATTCATTTGTTTTATTTTACCTTGCCTAATGATAAAAAATATATAAGTTGTTTTAAATTCTACTAGTCTTAATTTTAAGCTTTCCCGACATTTTATTTAATCTATATTTCTCTGATTATTTCTGCATCACTTCTTAGTCTTCTCTGTTCCTCAAACATGCCTAGCATGTTTCCTCCCCCAGACATGCACACTTACTGTTTTCTCTGTCTTGACTTTTCTGAGCCCAGACACTTGCAGTGCTCACTCCCTTACCTCCTTCAGGTCTTCAATCAAATGTCACCTCAGTGAGGACTTATCTGGCTAATCTACTTAAAATTACAGTCATGTAGCCAGCAACTCTCCACTCCCACCATCTTTATCCCCCTTTTGTGCTTTATTTCTCTTTGTATTATTGCCATCTAACATACAATGTATTTTACCTATTTATCTCGGTTGTTGTTGGTTTTCACCTACCAGCATGCAAGCTGCATGTGAGGGCACATATATTTTTCCTGATTTTCTTGCTGCTATATCTCTAGTATCTAGAACAGTGTCTGATATAGAGTACAGGTCCAATAAATACAAATACTTGTTGAATGAATACATAAACTGTCAACAATAAAATGACCACAGTGTAGTCCTCCTCCTTCCCACTGGAATCACTGAGTTGAGCAATAAAAGTAAGTAATGCAAGTTTTCATGCAACTGAAAGTATCTAATAATTTGAGGACACATGAAGGGAGAAAGGACAACCTCAAGTTGCCAAATAAAGATAAAACACTGGTGTAGCCTACATTTTGTGGATTTGTGAAGTGGCATATTGGTTTAGAGTAGACTAACTTTCTGATAATATTTCAAATTATTGGTATAGTGAGAAGAAACCTGACTTAAGTCAGTTCAGAGGCCCAGAGTGCTTTGACTGATAAGGAGGCTAAGTTATATTGAAAGATGCTCCTGTAATACAGCTAGAAGTGATTGTAGTGACTCCTCTGAACATTTTCCTAGAAGAAATGACAGCCATTTACTAGGATGTATGGGTACCGGGGAAAATAAAATACCCTCAACTTTTGCAGATCTTTAAATTCTGGCTATAAATTGTCTGTAATCCCTGGGGAATTGGAATCCCACCTTGGTCTGCTGGTCAACGTGACGGTTTAGAGATATCAGATATAGAATGAAGGTTGGACTAAGTCCATCAATAGTGGGTTCATAGAGACCACAGACATCTTGTGGCTATTTCTTTAGTTACTGAGTACATATTGGCAAAAGATTTATGAAGTATGTAGCAGAAATCCCACAGTGGTCCCTGAATCCATGGAGTGAGAGCAATTAAGAAAAGAAGGGCCAATTTGAAGACTGTAGGAGTATGCCCTTCTTCCAAAGTAGGAAACCAAAACACTACCATATCCCTAGAGGAGTTCGAAGATTAGATTATTACCACCTTGAAAAACTTAAAAGCTACAAGTGTCAGTGACTCTCATTTAACTTGCCTATTTTGCAGTGCAGAAGGTACATGAGTCTCAGGTTCCATAGTTATTATACATTTAATCATATAGTGATGCCAGCTGTTGTTCTGATTACGGTATTTTTACTAGAACATATCAACACTAACCCTGGCACCTAGTACAGAGTTACCAATCTAGCAAACACTTTCTCTTCAGTGCAAGTCAGTAAAGAAAATTGTAAGTTGGTTGCTTTCCCCAGGCAAGGCAGCAGTACATATTCCCTGTTTTATATAAGGACCATATCAACCCTTCTGCACTTGTTTGAAATACAGTGCACAGGGACTGTGGTTTTATTCATGTCCCACAAATCATCACTCTGGCTCACTACATTGATTACGCTAATTGAACTTGGTGACTAGGAAGTGGCCAGCACCCTAGATGCCAAATATAGACATATAAGCCTTGGCAAGTTTGTGAGTCACACCACTAAATTTACTGGATTTCCAGTAATCTAGGGCATATGGGGTATCACCTCTAAAGTAAAACAAAAATGTTCCTACAACTTGAACTTTCCACAATGAAGAAAGAGGCACAATTCTTAGAACTTTGAAACAACACATAGCACATTTGAGAGTGCTTTACTGATCGATTTGGGTAACTTAGAGGCTAGCCAGTTTTGAATGGGACCTAAAATACGAAAGGGTTCTATAGCAAGTTCAGGCTGTGGTGTGAACTGCCTTAGTACATGACTATGTGTCTGCGGCATATAGGCAAGCCACAATAAAAGAATTGGAGTCAGAGACCCCTAAATTTTTGGAGGATAGTCATGTTATATTCTGCCAGAAACTTGCTCCCATTTGAAAATCATGCCCTGGTTTGCAGTGGACCCAGATAGAGAATTATTGTCTGAGTATAGAAAGTCAAGTGACTGTAACCTCAGCTTCCCATTGTAGATTATGTGCTATCTGACCCATATACTCATAAATTTGAATTTATACAATAGTATTCCATTTCTTTAAGTGCAAATAAACCATAGGATACTTGTACTAAGTAGTTTTAATAACACAAGTAAATTGCATGAGCATGATGCAGACTCTCACTGTACCTTCTTCTACTGCTTAGCTGCTACCCCTCTCTCCAATTGCACCTAGGGCTTCAAAAGGAGTTCTTTAGAACAAGTTAAAAGAGTTGGAAAAAACATGGACCTGATTTGTGAATGAATCTGCATGTATGACTAAACCAGTTGGAAGCACGAGGTTACTACATTATAGACTCACAAAGGGTATCCCTGATAGACCATGGTGGAGAGAATTCTTTTCACTGGGCAGAACATTGAGGAGGTCATTTCATCGTTTTCATCAGAGAAAAAGCCTGTGATACAGGTTCCATGGTGACTCATGGGCAGTTTTGGTAGTAGTACTAAAGTTTTGCTAGTATTAATAGCTGCTTTTTCCCCCCTAGGGCCCCACAGATCCTCCTGGGCATCCAGCCACTCCTCCATGGCCCCAGGTCTCGCTGGCTCCAGGAACACCTTTTCTTCCTCTTGCCTCCAGGTATTAGGGTCAAATCTTTTTGAGTTAGCATTGCATTTTCTGAGGGGACCCTGAATAATGCAGGTAAGAGGTGACTAAAATTGTCCCTTAATTTATAAGAACAATGTAGAGACTTATTGAAATAAAAACAGTTCATAAAAGAGAGTTGCTACCATATTAAACTCTAATTATTGGACCATTCTATGAATATGTTTCATCATGGACATGAACCTTATGTGAAAAATGATCAACTTAGCCACCTCAATAGACCCAAAATATAATGGTGAGGAAAAATAAGATAACTATAATTTTTTTTTTTTTTTTTTTTTGAGACAGAGTCTCGCTTTGTTGTCCAGGCTAGAGTGAGTGCCGTGGCGTCAGCCTAGCTCACAGCAACCTCCAACTCCTGGGCTCCAGTGATCCTCCTGCCTCAGCCTCCCGAGTAGCTGGGACTACAGGCATGCGCCACCATGCCCGGCTAATTTTTTATATATATATATATATCAGTTGGCCAATTAATTTCTTTCTATTTATATTAGAGACGGGGTCTCGCTCTTGTTCAGGCTGGTTTTGAACTCCTGACCTTGAGCAATCCGCCCGCCTCGGCCTCCCAAGAGCTAGGATTACAGGCGTGAGCCACAGCGCCCGGCCAGATAACTATAATTTTAAAAAGTAATTTTATGTTGAAAAAGAGTAAGGGTAATTAGTAGAGAGTGGTTACTGTTTCTAACCGTATACCATTTATTTATGGATAACAATAGTAATGGCTGTAAGTAGAGAGGATTCTTAGTACATATCACCCTTATGCCCAGCAAAGGAATTTTTCTTTTTCACTTCTTTCCATGAGTGTACCAGAGAGAGTGGTACATGAGTATGGATTATTGGGCCCAGGGAAATCACTATTATTGTTAAATAATTACAGACCCCAGCTTGCCAGACATTGGCTATCTCTGGCAAAGGCAACCCCTGAAAAACAAAATCAGGGCTTTTTTTTTTTTTACTTATTTAACTTGAGGTGGTTTGTTAGGTGGTAATAACTGAAAGAAGTTTAATAGACTATGCCACTTGAATCTGAACAAAGACTATTTTTTTTCCTGAATCTTCCCAGAAAGGCTGGAGAAGCTTCCTATTTTCCTTGGTCTTTGTGACAGAGCAGTGAACAAGCAAGTAAGGGTAAGCTCATGCTTTGATCAGTACTAGCTCAGGCCTTAGTTAAACTGTATACTGTGACCTGAAAAAGATGCCACATCTATATCTGAATTCCTTGTTAGGATTCTTAGGACTGAGTTCATTTATTTGTTCACCAAGAAAGTACTGAACACGTATTATGTGTCAGGCACTCCTCTCACCATTGGGGGTCCAGCAATAAATGGTGCTTAAATTGTAATAGGGCTATGCAGGAAATAAAATAAATAAGGCATATTCCCTGTGTTGATATGTTATATGGAGTAAAATGAAACAAGGGAGATGGAAAGAGATTTTTGATGAGTGAGATAAGGATTCCATTAATAAATTGGTAAAAGAAAGTGTCACTGAGAAGGTCTTATTTGAATTAAAACCTGAAAGAAGAAAGGGAGATAACCATGTGAATATTTAGAAGAACATTCCAGGCAAGTACAAAGAAGGTGAAGGTTGTCATTCAGGGGTGTGAGAGCATTAAGGACACATTTAATTTACCTAAACTTTTAGCTTAGGGCAAAGTTTCTCAACTTTTTCACTATTGAAATTGGGCCAGATAATTCTTTGTCATGGGGCTACCCTGTGTGTTACAGAATGTTACAGCATCCTGGGATCTATTTGCTAGAAGCAGTAGCATCTTCCAGCTAGCTGAGATAACCAAAAGTGTCTTCAGTCATTGTCAAATGTCTCTTGGGGAGCAAAACTGTCCCAGTTGGGAACCACTGGCTTAGAGTCAACACAATAACAATGGTTAAATATAGTTTTCTTCAATTGCATAGCCATCATCCGAGTGGCCTGTAAAGAATAAGTTCTTTGATTTTATTCTTTTGTCTCCTTACATATCAGTTTGGACTTAGGTCAAGCAGGAGGAACTTCATGACAGATGGTTTTGCTGGTGCCAAGATATTTTTCTAGCCATTCTGCCTGCGCTTCACTACATATGTTTTCTCTAGCTGTTCAGTGGTGGCCATTACAGTGCATTAGCCTGGACCTCTTTAATGTCGATTCATTCAACAGTAGGTGTTTTTGTAGGTCAGGAAGCAGTGGCAGAAAATGTTCTGAGCAGAGCCAGAACTCTCTACTCAACCATACAACCTTGTCACCTCCTAACACCTCAGAAAGCTCAGAGGCAAAATCTGGACTGACAAATTGAATACTTAAAGCAGCAGTACCTTCCATAAGATGATTTTTAAAACTCTACTAGATAGACCTCTATAAAGCTTAGAGACTAATAAATGAGGATAATTTTATGGAGAACAGAGAAAATTGTCCTTTGGGTAACAATAATCACAAAGAAGATATAGGATATATATGCCTACACATACATGTATTTATGCCTTCCACTAAAATCTTGATTCATTTTGTATACATATAGACAAAAGGTTACAGAATTTTGGCATTCTTATGTGAAACACATCCATGTGAAAATCATGCTCAGTAAAATTTCTTTTAAATTCCTGAACTTGGATCTCATTCTTCCTTTCCTTATCGTCAATTCTAATGTATTTGATTGACTCAAACATATTACTGCAAAATAGATATTGTTTTATGAGTATGTATTTGAATTTGTGCAAATAGCATTTTCTACTGAGCTGTATTTTTAGGATTCATCTGCATTGTGATGAGCATTTCTAATCAGTTGTTTCTAACTACTGCATAATGGTCAATTATTTCTAAAAGGTTTTTACTATATATTCTCCCAGTGAGACACATCCTGGTGGCTTTCCATGCTTTACAAATAATGAAGCAGTGTCCTGCATGTTCCCTTATGGACTTAGATAAAACTTTTCTTTGGAAACAGAGGTAGGAGTAGAATGGGTGGATCATAGATCACATTTAATTTAACGGTATAGTGCTTTATTACTCTTCGGAATGGTTATATCAGCAGGACATGATACCTCCAACTCCTTTCCTCAAATTTGGCATTATCAAGCTTTGTAGAATGTTTCCAATCTAATATTATTACAAACTACTACTAATTTGTTGTTGTTTTAACAGTTTTGTGATTAGCTATGACTTTGAGCAGCTCTATAAATGCTATATTCACTTTTTAAATTTCCTATTCTGTAAATTGCTCACTTATCTATTAGAGATTATATGTTTTGCTTGTTGATTTGTAGCAGTTTCTTGTATAATTTAGATACAATTACTTATCCGTTTTAGACATTGTAAATATCATCTGTTCAATTATTGCTCAAAAACTGTGTCCATGGTTACTGTCACTGAACAGAAATCCTTACCTGTGGTGTAATTACCAAAATTTTTACTTTTTTGTGCATCTTATTCAATAAACATGAAATAATTACCTAAGTGCTGAACACTGGAGAAGAGATTCTTAAATGATTTAGTCCCACTCACCCAAGGGTTATTAGTTTAAGAGAGAACTATAATTGTAATTAAAGGCAAATTAAATTTAAGAAATGTCAAAACACTAAAATGAGAATACAGGAACTGGAAGAATATGTTTTAATGAAGATCAACTTTGTTAAAATCATGAGTTTAGGTAAAAACAAGTTTTCATTCCTTTGTGAGAAATGGAGTCTGCCCTTTCACCCTTCTCTTAGCTATGCCCTTGAATTTTGTAGGTGTTTCTTTGTGGAAATGCCAGCCCCTTAATCTTTATTAATAAGTGCATTTATTGATACAGACATTGTCTTAGAAGCTAGTGATGTTGATACGACCAAAAAACATATCCTGCCTTAAGAAGGCTATAGCCAAAAAGTCTACATGCCCTTCCTTTCACATCTGTGAAGGAGTATCCTCAGCCATCTTTTATTCAAACTATTTAACTCTGAAATTCAGTAATTCTTCTTTCCGGATTGCATTCGGCATATTTTGGCATCATCACTTAGAGCATTAACAATTGTTCATTTAAGTTCTATTTATTTGGCTTGTTTCATTTAATGTAGCTGAGTCCCATAGGGAGAGAACGCAGATGTATTTAGAGAGTTGAGAAAAGGCAGATAATAAGCATAATAATGAACTGGATGAGTCGATAAAGACTTTGAAGTAGAGTATTAATGCAATCAGATTTTCATTTTAAAGTAATTATTCAAACTACAGTTAGAGAACTGTGTAGGCTAATTTGAGTGTTGGGGTAGTGGATGAGATCAGTGTAGAAGAGCAGACATGAATGTATCTCAGTAATGCAAAGGAGAGGCAAAGGTGGCCTTTACTGTGGAAATATCAGCATGAAGGAGCAAAGTTCATGAAGAGACTATTGATTAGGAGGAAGAATTCACAGGAATTTTAAAGATTCATTAATAATTTTCCTAGTGTTGAGGCAGGCTATAATGAATGATTTTCAATTTCTGGCTTAGTCAGCTATATCAAGTACTACCCCATGCATTAGTCTGTTCAGGCTGCCATAACAAAATGCCATAGACTGGGTGGTTTAAACAATAGAAATTTATTTTTTTTACAGTTCTGGAGGCTATAAGTCCAAAATCAAGGTGCCAGCAGGGTTGGTTCCTAGTGAGGCCTTTCTCCCTAGTTTGTAGAAGGCTACCTTCCTGTGTCCTCGCATGGCCTTTCCTCTGTGTGCAGAGAAAGAGAGACAGAGAAAGATCTCTGGCATTTCTTCTTATAAGGACTCTAGTCATATAGAATTAGGGCCCTACCCTCATGATCCCATGTAACTTTAATTACCTCCTTAAAGGTCTTATCCCCAAAGGCAGTCACATTGGAAATTACGGCTTCAAGATATGAATTTGTGGGGGGACACAATTCAGTCCATAACTTCTCAGGTTCAAGAAATTTTTCTTATGGCTAAATAAAACGAAAGTTCAGAAGTATGAGATACTGTAAACATTTTCTTCCATTCTGTGAGATGTCTTTTAATTTTCTTGACAGTGTCTTTGAAACAAATGATTTTAATTTTATTAAGTCCGATTTATCTATTTTCTTCTATCACTTGTGCTTTTAGTTTCACAAAAAAATAAAATTCACCATGTAAATACTGTCACTCATTGATTAAAGGCAGGGACATGGTTCTGAGAAATTCGTCATTAGGTGATTTCATTGTTGTGCAAGCATCATAGAATGCACTTATGCAAACCTAGATGGTATAAATTTTTATTTATGTATGTGTTCTTTCATATGAAAAACCAAATGTCCCAGCACCATTACTGAATATCAATCATTCTTTCTACTTGGTTTGCAATAACAATATCAAGTGTTATATATCATGTTTCTATATATTCTTTATAATAATCTTATGGGACCATCATTGTATATGTGGATAGTCATTGACCAAAATGTCATTTTACAGCTCATGATGTAGTACGTTATGATTCATATAAAGTCAGAAAATTACAGGGGTAATTCAAATAAGTTTTACTTATATTAAGGATTCTATCAGCTGAGATTATGTTGAGCTATATAAAGTAGAAAACCCAAATAATATTGATTTTAAAATAATATTTTTTTTCCAGGACTCTGTTGGGCTCAAAGGATATCTAAAAATGCCAAAAACACTCTTTAACCAATTCAGATAATGGATTTGCTGATTGGTTGTTGGAAAGGACGTTGCCAGTATTCTCCAGTCATCTAGAGCGCAAAACAAAGACATGTTGTAGTCACCAAACAAACCATGACTCACACCAAGAAATTTCGATCGCATATTTCCACTTCAACAGCCCATTTAGAAGAATAGCATCAGAAATACTACAGATCAGAGCAGTAACAAGGAAACTACCTGATAGAAGAAAGTGAGGCAAGAGACTTAGGAAAGATATTTCCACTACATTTATAGAAATAAGATTGCAGAGATGCTCTGGCTGGTGGTATAACATTCATCTGGTGTCAGGCAGGTGGGCGGGGGAGGAGGAGATGGGTGTATTCACACCTAATTCACACGCAGTGTGCTCTGTCTGGGGGATGGGCATGCTTGTAGCTCTGACTTGCTCAGGGCAAAGGCAATATATGTAACCTAAACATTTGTACCCCCATAATATTCAGAAGGAAAAAAAAAAGAAATAAGATTTCTAATATACAAAAATAGGTTATATACCAACAAAGCCAATAATGATAATTCCACCAGGCACCCCTTTTTATCAGCTTAGATAGCAGAAGTGGAGCTGGTGATGGGATTAGCTTCACTAAAACAAGCATGTGTTTTCATACTTCCCTGCTGGGAGAATTAAGCACTGTTCATGTGACTCCAAAGGAAGTACTGGAACTTCTTCAGATCAGGGCAGCACCAAGGAATTGAACTGCTGTAAGAAAGCAAGGTAGTAGATTTGAAAGAGACAGTTCTACTATTTTTAATAGAGCTAGCATTTCAAATTTAAAAAAAAAAGATTGACATATCAACGAAGCCAATATCAATCAATTCATCATATATTTGAATATGGCACTCTTTTTTAATACAGTCTCAGTGGAGCTAGGAATGAAATTATCTTCACATAAACCTTGTCAATTAAGGCTACAGAAAGGGCAATTCCCCAAAAGAAAGTATGCAATGCAAATTAACAAAACAATGGGAGTGATTCCGAGCAGTTAAAACTAATGACATCTACTAAAGTCCATCTTTAGCTCAACTTACTAAAAACCAAAGTGCTGAAATTGAATTTTCAAAATGAGTAATTAACTGAAGGACCAATTTGCAAAGGCTTACTTTGCCAAATTATCAAGTTCCATAAAACCAATGACTAAATATAAAGGCAAGCAAAAATGGTTATAAGAGCAAAGTTCATATCTCTAACAGAGTAGTTGCCCCTCTTCCCATAGATATGGAAGGGTAATACTGTGGGAGGGAGAATATGTAACAGAAGAAATGGCTTAAAAAATAGCAAAAATGTTTTATGTCTCTTTAAAACATTCCTCAATCCTTTTGGAGAACTAGGACCTGCAACCCTGCCTCAGGTTAGTGGTTGGGAGGGGCAGGGGGAATGTCTTTTTTTCTTTGTGCCACAGGAGATGGCTCAAGGAAATCGTCTAGGTAGAGGTCACACGATTGTCTTAACTGAGGATGGGATGAATCTGGGTGGAGGTCATGAGATTGTTTTAGCCAAAGACAGGATTGATCAGAACCTTTAAAAGCTCTGTACTTCTGCTCAGAAGGAGGACGTTGATGCTGTGAGACAGGAGTCTGATAGCCTCCTCTTTGCCGGCAAATTAATAAGCTCCTTTTTCCTTCTCCTCAAACCACTAGTCCTTGTTCTTCTGATGTGGCCTCAGGGAGAAGTGCCAAACTTTTGGTAACATATCCAATATTAGTATCTAAAGATAAAAACAGTTTTCTGATTATTAAATATATTCAAAAAGCATATTTCACTGTGCTAAAAAATATACTACATATATTTGTTTTCTTTTCAAATTGTATTTCTGATATATTTTCTTTTTTAAACATTTTAGATTTCAAATATAATATATCTTTAGCCAATTTCCTTTTAAAACATCTTGTAAGTTTGCATATGCATCATTAATATATATTGACTTTCAGAAACTAATCATGATTCAGAAAGACTTCTCCCTAACAAAGAGATTAATTTCTCTTCTGCAAAATTATGAATATTTCTGCAAACTGCTGCCAAACTGTGTGCTTCCATCATTTTTTCCAAACACAAAATTCTAGCATTTCTTAATGACTGGATAGTTGCAAATAAATACATTTTTTGTATATTTTTGGTTGTATAAATTTATTAACTTAATAAGAATTTTAATTGCATATAAAAATATATGCACTTTCTGTTTGGATGTCTTCAGTTCAAATTGAATTACATAAATTTTAAGTAAAATAATTCAATTCCAAGTGAAAGTATCCAAAGGGTACTTAATATTTAATTAAATTAAATATAAATATAAAATAAAATGCACATGGTAAGTTTCCTGTTATTCTGGCATTCCTGTCGCCAGGAACTCAAACTATGTCATCAAGAATCTCTAGGTTCCCAATTTAAATGTGTTGGTTTAATTCTCAGATAATCTCCCTTTAAATGAGAGCCCTAGATGCTCAGTGGTTCTTGGAGTGTTCCCCAAACCAGCATCATCATCACCTATGCACTACTTAGAAATATAAAATCCCAGGCTTTATCCCAGAGGTGTTGAATCAATAATTCTGGGAGGCAAAGAGGGATCCAACCACTTGTGTTACAAGAAGACTTGCAGGTGATTATGATGCATACTAACATTTGAAAACCATTAAAATTTATATAAGACAATACTTACTGTGCTATTCTGACATGAGAGGATACTCTCTTGACCCCTGAAGTTTCTGAGGCTCCAGAGCAGCCAATATCAGCTGGTCTTATCATTCTATAATCCCTGAGTGTGCATGTAGAAACCATCACATGTGAGACTTCTTTAACTTCTCTCTAAGTTTGTGACCTAGTTGTTCTCAGAGAACATTTTAATAATGGAAACTTCCAGTGAGATTGGGGACCCAAAACTCAAGCAGGGATCCTTGGACAAGTAGATATTCTCAAGGAGTCTCAATTATTTTGTAAGTTCAAGATCTACTCACTGTATAAGCAATGAGTTAACTGCAATGCTAGCCTCAATGGGGGAAATCATTCTAAGCCTCTCGCACTTTGCTTGAGGCAAAGACATAACAATCTTTCTCCCTTTTTCATGATATTGAAGAAAATGGTTGCCATGATGGCAACATACCAAAATATTCTTTCCTCCTTTAACTACATAAAACATTTTAATCTGTTCACTTGAGCGATGGGCCAATGCTTGCAGAAACAATGTGGGTCCTGTGCCTCTGCATGATCATCCAGAAAGTCACTTTAGAATATGAGAGCTGTTGGCATTTATGCTTTTGGATTTTGCAGTCTCTATCCAAATTCTCAAGTGAGAGAAAATGTTGCTTTCAACATCCAGTGCCATGCAAGTTTTCAGGGATACGTCTGACCCACAGCACCCTCACGCACAACACCTTAAATCAAAGGCACTATGGGTGCATGTTCCATCCTCTCTGAGAGCTGAAGAGAGACAGCCCTGAAACAAACACAAAGCAGTAGTGGCTGCATACCACTATGGGCTCTGATTCTCCCTCAAGAAGAGGTTCAATTGCTCAGAAGGATTTGGGGCTGGCACCTCCATCTGGCTTGAAATCTCCAACTCTTCCTGCTCAAGAGTAGAAGATTCACATTTTTGGTCCCTTCCTTCTGCTCTCCCTTTGCTGCCACAATGGGTCTAGTCATCATCTGTGGCATATGTATCATGCTCTGTAAACCTATACCTTGCTCTTGCCCTATAATCCTATCTTTCTCTCCTCAATAAACCTCATTTTCGTGCTTGCCTTTAAAAAAAAAAAAAAAGTAAAGTTTGGAGTTCAGCCCTTTTTGGTTCCAAACTGTACTCTGTCTCTTACTGCTTCTGAGTCTTCTGGAAAGTTATTTCATTCTGATCATCATTTTCTTTCTTGGTAGACAAGACATATTTCAATAACTTTCTCACGCAGTAAACCTGAAATGAGATGACAAATATGAAGTCTTATCACAACTTCTGGTACTTGACAAGGTCAGCTCTCACTGTTAGCTATAGTAAACAAAGGTCAGACTCAGTCTAAAGTGTTCATAAAACAGAGGGTCGACTAGAGCCACGGTTCACAAAATGTCATTCCCAAGCAGCAACAGTGCTGCACCCTAGGATTTTCAAAGAACAAAACTACTCAGGTGACCACTTAGAGTAACTGTTAAGGTGTCAGTTTCCTGAGAACTCTATCCTTAAGAAAGAAAAAACTTTTAATTGAAGTAATCACATCAGTTAATGGAGAAATCAAAATATACCCTTTTCTCTAGATTAACAAGACACTTCTAAGTATGAAAACTAAACTAAAATGCTCTTCGGTGAGGTAATATTCAGTCTGGGTTGTGGGTAACTTGGGTAATGTCTTCTAATGACTTTTACAAAAGCATATTTCTTTATTCAATCTATCCTATTCTAATGTGACACATTTTATAAATGTAATGCCTTTGCTCAACTATATTATATACTCAAAGGTAATCTAAATTTAAACTGATTCTTTAAGAAAAAATAAGTGTTATATAATATTGTGAACTGTTTAGCTTTACTGAAACATTCAATAGAAAGTGCCTCATTGCTAAAGTGCATTTCTTTTTTAGATTTACTGCATAAAGTTTATCTGTACCTGTCTCTTATGAATGGTTTCCTATCTAAATAGGCTCTTGTAAATTAGAGTAACCTTTTTTTTTTTGAAGGATTTACATGAGTATATAGATATCACCAAAGACATTTTACTGTTAATTAATAACCATGTTGGAGAGACAGTTAACAGTTGGAGGTTAGAAATATTTAGATTGCAATTTAATTTTATATAGTTAGGCAATAACCTTGATTAATTTCTAAAGTATCACCAAAGAAAGGCTTTAAACTGAATTTTCTTGGTGAGGTCAAATACAGATTTTTCTTGCAATAATCAGAGCACACTTTCTTTCAAATATGTTCATTCTTTTTCAGCACCATCTGACAGATCTTAGGAAATCCTAAAAAGTGAGGAAGAGGTAAACATAACAAATAGCTTCCCTGTGGATGAAAAGTAAGAGAAATACAGACTTTGAAAAGAAAATTGAGATTTTTAAATTTTAATTTGAGAAGCATTTTATTTCATGGAGGCAGTATAAACTAAAATTAAGCTTATTTAACTCCTGGGTTATTTGTAATATGAGGAATTTTATTAAAGACAGACTTTGGTAAATGTGCTGACATGCTTACTTATTTAGAAAAGAGTACATTCTATTGGACTTGCATAAGTAAGTGTTTTTTCTATATTCGGAAACAAAATTTTCATAAGGGCCTGTGGTCCACCCCCTAAAAAGTGACTGTCTTCTCAGCAATTGGTTTATTGTTATTAGAATTTAGCCATGCAACCAAATTTGGTGAAATGGGGTCACAGAACAAGCTTGTACATCAAAAAAAAGTTTAGTACCCTCCTTACAACATTTCTTCTTGGCAATGCATGCCGTGGGCCACCTTAAAATTCATATTTAAAGTCTTTCTTGGAGGTCTCTAGGTAAATCTCCTTGGGTAGGATAAAAATGGGTTCACACTCTATCACATGCCCTGTCTGGTTTATCATAAGAAATTTTCCAGCAAGCTAAGCTTTATACCAGTAAGATGTTGGTTGTAGGAACTTCAAAAATGAGTTTGCCAAAACTTTAATTTCTGGATTAGAAACACAAAAACTTGAAATGTTATTATTTTAAGATATATATTCCTATAGTTTGGGGAACAATAAGGAACAATGTCTGCTAAATCTGATTTATGAAAAATCGAAAAATATTAAATACACTAGAGACTCAGAAACCCTTTCAAGGCACAAAATAACCAAGTGTTTCTGGATTTACTTGATAAACCTAGGTCAGTAATATTTTGATGGAAGACATCAGATTAAAGGTTTATTAAAATGTACTAAAATACACAAGGTTTCATAGTTTTATTTTTCTTGCAGTGGTGGTTTTCCAATAATTTCAAAGTGATTCTTTCTAGTTTAATAGTTATCACAAATGTGTTTACTTGTTGTCATATTTTCAAATAAGAATTAAAATGCTTGAGCACTTCCTTTTCAGAAAGTAATAAAATTAAAAATTTATTTTAGATGCTCATTCAAATATGTCTGTATCCCTCATTATGCCCCTTTTTCTATGACTCAAAACTGATTTTTCAGAATTGCTTTTTAATTTTAATTTTAATCTAGAATCTGGTGAAACATATATGTCAAATACTGGGTTTAGTTTTCTTCCATCTTGTAGAGCGTCATACAGTAAGAAACCAATATAGTACAAGTAAAGATTAAATGTTTCATTAAATGAAGATTAAATGTAGAGATAGTAAGCAGATTTATTTATCCATACAGTCCACTGGAGCAGGAGTTCTACACATTAAAAATGTAATGGGATCAACCTAACATTGTTTCTGGTCAGTTTTTTTTTTTTTTCTGTAATTTTTAGAATGGGGGTGGGGGCCTAAGTGTCCTTATGAAGCTGTGGTCCATGATGAGAGCTTGGGGGGCAGTATCAGTGTTCTGCTGCTTTCCTGCATCTGAGCAACACAACAGAGAGCATCAGTATTTAATAGAGTAGCTCCCACAGTAAATAAAATTATAGAATATATTGTAAAGTTATGTTACTAATTTTGTCAAAAATGGTAGCAGCTTAATACAAATAAAAACCTTTTTGTGGTTGTAATATTTAGCTTATAAACCATTCAAATTGAAGTGAAATAATGACCAGGTCATTGTTAATAACTTAGTCTATTAAGAATATATGTATTTTTGTAAAGGAAAAGCACTTGTAGATATTTAATCAGTACAAGATATGTCTTTTGCAGAAATGCTGCTTAGAGAATCTCTTTAAATATTTTTTATTTTTGTGCTCAAATGTATTTTCTGTTGATCTATGGAATGTTCTGTACAAAGCTGTATGATTGTACTGTTGGGCTAGATACTTTTTTTTTTTAAATCTGGACTCTTTGCCAAGTATATTTGACCATGTTAAAAATATAGTTATCTTTGTTATTAAAAATTTGATTGCATAAAAAAAGAAAGAAAAAACTAAACTAGAATTTTTCATGGTTCTCACTCATCAGAAGCAGAACAGCCTTCTCACTGGCATACTCAGATCTTTCTTCACAGTAGAGCTGTTCTTCCCTGAGGGTAGCTCCTGATCAGCACCACCTGTTCACTTGTTAGCTTTGCAAATTCTCAGTCTCACCTATCCAGACCTATATAATCTGAAACTTGAGGGTGGAGTAGGGCATACCAATGTGGATTTTTTTCCCTCATTCAAAGTAGTTTTATTTTTTTATTAATTTATTTATTTTATATTAAAGTATTACAGGGGTACAAATGTTTTCAGTTATAAGGATCACTTTTGTAATGCTTGAGTCAGAGTTATAAGTGTGTCCATCACCCAGATAGTTTTTATTGTACCTGTTAGGTAGGTTTTTGCCCATCCCCTCCTCCTCTTTCCCCTCTAGTTGATTTTGATTGAGTTATACTTCCCTTTATGCACATGTGTGCTCATCAGTTAGTTCCAATTTAATAGTGCATACATGTGGTGTTAGGATGTCCACTGTCCCCACTTCCATTCAACATAGTCCTAGAAGTCCTAGCCAGAGCAATCAAGCAGGAGAAAGAAATTAAGGGTATCCAAATTGGGAAAGAGGAATTCAAACTATCCCTTTTTGCTGATGATATGGTCTTATATCTAGAAAACCCCCAAGATTCCACCAAGATAGTCCTAGAATTGATAAATAAATTCAGAAAAGTCTCAGGTTACAAAATCAATGTACACAAATCAGTATCATTCCTATATGCCAATAACAGTCATGCTGAGGGTCAAATCAAAGACTTAATACCATTCACAATAGCTACAAAGAAAATAAAATACCAAGGAACATATTTAATATTTAACCAAGGAGGTGAATGATCTCTACAAAGAGAACTATGAAACACTGAGGAAAGAAATCGCTGATGATACAAACAAATGGAAAAACATGTAATGCTTATGGATCAACATTATTAAAATGTGCATACTTCCCAAAGCGATTTACAGATTAAATGCAATCCCCATCAAAATACCAATATTATGTATCACAGATCTAGAAAAAAATAATTCTATGATTCATTTGGAACCAGAAAAGAGCCCGAATAGCCAAAGCAATCTTAAGCAAAAAGAATGAATCAGGAGGCATCACATTACCAGACTTCAAACTATACTACAGGCAGGGCTATCATAACCAAAACAGCATGGAATTGGCACAAAAATAGAGACATAGATCAATGGAACAGAACTGAAAACCCAGATATGAAACCATCCACATACAGCCAACTGATCTTTGACAAAGCAGACAACAATATACACTGGGGAAAAGAATCCCTATTCAATAAATGGTGCTGGACAACTGGATAGCCACATGCAGAAGAATGAAACAGGATCTATACCTTTCACCACTCACAGAAATTAATTCAAGATGGATAAAAGACTCAAATGTAAGGCATGAATCCATAAAAACTCTAGAAGAAAATGTTGGAAAAACTTTTGTAGATATTGGCATGGGCAAAGAATTTATGAAGACCCCAATGGCAATCACAGCAACAACAATAATATATAAATGGAACTTTATTAAATTAAAAAAACTTCTGCACAGCTGAGGAAACAATCAACACAGCAAACAGACAACCTACAGAATGGAAGAAAATATTTGCAAGCTATACATCTGATCTGCAGTTCCCAAGCCCAGGCTGTGGCCCAGTACTGGTCTGTGGCCTATTAGGAAATGGGTCATATATCACCTCCTGAGCTCTGCACCACCTTGCCACCTGACCCTACACCCCCACCCTCGGTCCATGGAAAAACTGTCTTCCATGAAACCGGTCTCTGGTGCCAAAAACATTGGGGGCTGCCATATCAGACAAAGGGCTAATAACCAGAATCTATAAAGAACTAAAAAAATCAACAGGAAAAGATCAAACAACCCATTAAAAACTGGCCAAAAGACATGAACAGAAGGTTTTCAAAAGAAGATAGACAGATGGCCAATAAACATATGAAAAAAATGCCCAACATCACTAATGCAAATTAAAACCACAATGAGATATCACCTTACCCCAGTCAGAATGGCTTTTATTAAAAAAAAAATCCAAAAACAATATCTGCTGGTGTGGATATAGAGAGAAAGGAACACTTCTACACTGTTAGTGAGACTGCAAATTAATTCAGCCTCCATGGAAAACAGTATGAAAATTACTCAAAGAACTAGAAGTACACCTACCACTTGATCCAGCAATCCCACTACTGGGTATTTACCCCAAGGAAAAGAAGTCATTTAATCAAAAAAACACCTGCACTCAAATGTTTATTGCAATACAATTCACAATTGCAAAGATGTGGAATCCGCCCAAATGCCCATCATTTCATGAGTGGATTAACAAAATGTAGTATATGTATACCATGGAGTACTATTCAGTCATGAAAAAGGATGACTTAATGCCTTTTGCAACAATTTGGATAATGGAGACCATTCTCCTAAGTGAAGTATTTAAAGAATGGAAAACTAATGTCGATTTAAGAAACCCTCCACGGATCCCCATCTTACCAAATGGTGAAGATGATAATCCTTGAACCACCAGTTTTCCACATTTTGTTGAAAATGGTATTTACACCAGATCATTTAAAAGTTGAAAAACGGTTTTACAGTCAGAGATTCTGAATAATCTGAGAAAGTGACAACTAAGCAAGTGTTTTCAAGCTTCCTTAGGAAGTCTAATGCACAGTAAGTTTGAGAAACACTGCTCTAGGCCCAGCTTGCTCAATATTACCAAATTCAGTGTGGATACTCCTTGTCTTCTCAGCAGTCTCAAGAAAAGAGACCTCTCCCATTGCCTTAACATGGCTTATATGCCACCCCAACTGGAAGCACTTTCCCCAGAAGAACAGAGGATTGACTGATGAAGCCCAGGCATACTCAACCTTGATATATGAGGATTGGCTAAGTTCAATGAAAATACTTGGAATGAAACCTGGGATGAGAGTTTCCTAAAGGGGAATGAGAAACTTTAGATTTGAAAAGTGTAAAGAATAAATAACATACATTCAATTACTTAATAACTTTGGGAGAATATTTGTTTGGAATTTTTTTGTTAGTATTTTCTAATTTGACAGCTTTTATATTTATTTTTCCAGGGATTATCAAAGGTTGCATTTATCTTTTCTTCAATTTGGGTGGTAAAAATCCTATATTATTTTCCCAGGAAAACTTCCATTTGATTTTTCTGAATTATAGATAAAGAGATACATTAGGACTTGTCACAGTAGTCAATTTCTTAAACATGCTAGACTTAATAGCATTTTAATACAAATGAATGCTTATTCTGTTTAATTTCATGTAAAATATTATGTATATGCAGAAGGTTTGACTCTTCCCACTTAAGTAAGCAATGACAGAATTATCACCCCACAAATTTAAAATTTTTCTCAAAAGTTCAATACCATTTAAGTAGACAAGTTAAGAAGTAACACATAGTTATATTAGAAAGTAATTGAAATTAACTGTTCTATTATCCCTTGGTCAACTGTGCTGTAAAGGATGCTAACTCACCAGGTCAGGGTTGTGCAAAGCCTATACCATTCAAAGGTTGAAGACAGGCCCTTCACTTACTCCTGAAAGAAAATCTATGAGCCTCTGAAATTCCTGTCTGATCAGAAGGTCTTTGTATACCTAAGGCTTTATACACACCAGATAGTTCACTCTAATAATGAGAATTATGGTGAATATCTGTTTTTGTATGACTGTAACTATGTCCAGGTTATGCCAGTTTTAATTCTAGATGGACTAGAGTGTTAAAAATCTAAATTCAGTCATGCGGATGCTCCATACTTACATGAACAAAGGTTGGAAGAGCTTACTTGGTTGGCAACACTTTAGACATGTGGCCACAGAGGTGGCCGGGAGAATAAAGTGCAGTGCATGTGACTCCACTGGAAAAGGACCTCTGAGGGCTTGAGTCTGGTTTCTCCTGGCTCCTCCCTAGGCTACCTTTCCACTGGCTGATTTTCATCTGTGCTGTTGCACTGTAATATACTGTAAGCGTCAGTACAGAGGTCTTTCTGAATTCTGTTGAGACTTCTTAAGGAATCATGGGACCATGAATAAATGGTGTGCCATGTGGACACACTTTACCTAATTCTAATAACATAAGAATTACTAAATGTGTATAGAGGAGTGTCATGTCAATTTCTAGAGAGTTGACTTCCAACTTGAAATAAATGTTCTGTGATATCCTTGAGCTCATATTCCTCCTTCAATATGTCATCCTAGTGTCGGAGAAAAATAAAATTTTGTTTCCACAAAACAGGGCAGTAGCAAGGAATATACTTTCTGGAACAAAGCAAAGCAGCAAGCTTAGAGGAGATATTTCAACTATATTAAGAGTGTGTGGATTGCAAATTTTAAAATGATAAAAGTTTTATATATCAAGGAAGTCAATACCAATCCATTTCAATAGAGCTGAACTTCATGGGGGCAATTTCTAAGCCCCTTCACCTGGCCAGAGGCAAGGGGACAGCCATATTTATCCCTCTCCCATAAGTCTGGAAAAAATGCCTGCCATAATAGCAACTCTTTCAAAATACTCTTTTCCTCCTTTTTACCACCCCAACTCATTTATGTCACCAAGTAGAGTTATGGGCCAATGCCTGCAGAATCATTTGGGATTGGTGCATCTGCAAGATAATCCAGCACCTCACTTTTGAATATGGGGGTTACTGGTGTTTGAGGTTTTGGACTTTATAGTCTCTGGCCAAACTCTCATGTGAGAGGAATTGTTGCTTTCAACATCCAGCGCCATGCAAGTTTTCAGGGATATGTCTGACCCACAGCACCCTCACTCACAACACATTAACTAAAGGCACTACGGGTGTGTGTTCCATCCTCCCTGAGAGCTGAGGGGATAGGCCTGAAACAACCACACAGTAGTAGTGGGTGCATACTGCTGTGGGCTTTGATTCACCCTCAAGAAGAAGTTCACCTGCCCACAAGGACATGAGGCTGCCACCTCCATCAAGCTTGAAGCTGCCAACTCTTTCTAGAAGTTTGGAGTCTGGATCCTCTGGGCTTCAATCTGAGCCTTGTCTCCTACTGATCCTGAGGCCTCTGGAGAGTTACTGTATTCTGATCGTCATTTTTTTTTTTTTTTGGTAGACAAGATATATTTCAATAACTTCTCCAAGCAGTGAAACTGAAATGAGATGACAAATATACAACCTTAGTACAACTGTTTCTAAGCAACCTAGTTAGCTTGCGTTGTCAGCTATATAGTAAAGCAAAGGTCAGACTTTGCCTAAAGGGTTCAAAGGACAAAGAATGGCTAGTGTAGTGTTTCATGAAATGTCATCCCCAAGCAGCAGCACAGATATTGCCTGGGATCTTACTAGAAATGCAACTTTTCTTTGCCCACTCACCCAAAGGAACTTGTAAGATCTCAGTTACCTGAAAAGCTAACCCTTAAAAAAAACCAAAACTAAATTAGAGCCTTTCATTGTTCTCACTTTTCAGAATCAGAGCAGGTTCTTCTTGCTGGAATATTCAGACCTTTCCTCACAGTAGAGCTATTGTTCCATGAGGGCAGCCTCTGAATAGTCCCACCTGTGCAACTGTAAGAGATTTACATCTTTATCCCCACCTTTGGAGATATACATAACCCCAACTGAAGGGTGGATTAGGGGTAGCAAATCTCGATTTAACAAGCCCTTAGTGGATTCCAATGCCTGGCAAAGTATGAGGATAATAATCCTTGAACCAATGGTTTTCCATACTTTCTCAAAAATGGAATCCCCAGTTGATTCTTTGAAAATAGCTAAAATGAGATTTTGCATTCAGATTTATGAATAATTTGAGGTGAAGTATCAGCTGGATAACAAGTGTTTTTAAGCTTCCTTAGCAATTCTAACATGCTATAAATTTGAAAGATGCTACTCTTGGCCCAACTTGCCCCAAACTGCCTAACACAGTGGAAACTGATCTTGTCTTCCCAAAAAACATAGGAAACAACCTGACCTAACATGTGTTATATGTCACCTGAACTTAAAGCACTTTCCCCAGGAGGAGAATATTGACTAATGGAGCCCAGGGATTCTCATCCCTGGCATGTGAGGATGGTCAATTCCAACTTAAATATTTGGAATAAAACTTGGGTTAGGTGAGAGATTTCTAAAAGGGGACTAAATTTTAGGAACTGGACGGTGCTCAAGGCAAAGACCAACCATTCAATTAATTAATTTCAGGGGAAATTCCCTTTCATATTTTCTGAATTACAGTTAAATAGCAGTGTTAAATATTACATTTTACAATTATTTATATACTCTGGTATTAATAATTCTTTAATCAATACAAATGCTCATTATGTATATCCTCATCTAAATTTCTTTTATATAGAGAAGACTGGACTCTTTTGTCACTAAGTTTTCAATGAAAAAATTATCATACCAAATATTTAAAAGATTTCCTTGTCATTCAAGTCAAGTAGACAAATTAAGAAATAATGCATGGCAATATTATTTCTAATATTTCAATATTATTTATAAAATATTCAAAGATAACTGTTCTGTAGATTTAAAAATTATGAATATATATTTGAAAGCAATGCCAAGCAAATGGAACTTTTGAAAAGAAATACAAATGGTTTTTGAAGTGGACAAAGTTTTTTTTTTGAGACAGAGTCTCGCTTGTTGCCCAGGCTATAGTGAGTGCCGTGGCGTCAGCATAGCTCACAGCAACCTCAAACTCCTGGGCTCAAGTAATCCTTCTGCCTCAGCCTCCCGAGTAGCTGGGACTACAGGCATGTGCCACCATGCCCGGCTAATTTATATATATATATATATTAATTGGCCAATTAATTTCTTTCTATTTATAGTAGAGACAGGGTCTCACTCTTGCTCAGGCTGGTTTCGAACTCTTGACCTCGAGCAATCCGCCCACCTCGGCCTCCCAGAGTGCTAGGATTACAGGCGTGAGCCACCTCGCCCGGCCTTGAAGTGGACAAAGTTTTAAAAATATATTTATAATACAGTTTCATTCATAACAAAAACATTTAAAGAAATATATAGGATAAAAGATGACATACATAAAAATTAGAATTATAATACAAATTTTTTTGTAAATACTTTCAATTAGAAGGTCAAGGTTGCTGAAAGGCTAAACCTTCCAAGGTTGAGGAATGGCCTTTGACTAGCTCCTAACAGGCAACCTGTGAATTTCCTGAATATTCCGTCTGATGAGAATGTCTTTCTATACCTGAGAATAAAGTCACACCAGAACACCAGATAATTCATGCTAACAGTGAAATTAATGGTGAATGTAGGTTGTAACTGGTTCTGTGTACAGGTGATGTCAGTGTGACTTCTACATGGACTAGGCAGTCATAAACTAAAGTCACTCATGTGGACATTCTATGCTTATGTGATCAAGGATCAGGCAAGCTTACATGGTTGAGGACACTTTGCACATTTGGTCACATAACTGCCTGGGAGATTTAAGCGCAGTGTGACTCCACTGAAAGAGGACGACTGGAAGCTTGAGCCAGGTTCCTCCTGCATTCTTCTCCATGCTCTTTATCCACTGGTTGAATTTCTTGTGTATTCTTGTACTGTAATACACTGGAAGTGTCTATACATACATATTGGCTTCCTTGATATATAAAACTCTATCTTCTTAATGTCTCTTTTTGTCATCTGCTATAACAACTTTAAAAAAAATTTTTTTTTAAGACAAAGTCTTTCTTGCCCCGGCTAGAGTGCAGTGGCATCATCATAGCTCACTGAAACCTCAAACTTGCAAAGAGGCCTTGCAAAGGCCTTTCCAAGCTCTAATGGGACCTTCTAAGGCATCACTGAACCTACGGGCCTCGAGGTACCTCAAGAGGCCTATGAAGAAATGGTGTGCCACATGGAAACACTTTACCTAACTCTAATATGATGGGAATTACTAAGTGTGCCTGGAGGAATCTCATTTCAACTCCCAGAGCATCACCTAGCATCTTGAAATAAGTCTTCTGTGATAGCCTAGAGCCCTCTTTCTATGAACTGCCATCTTGCTAGAGAAAAATATTTGTTTCCACAGAGCAGGGAAGTAGCAAGGAATCCACCTTATGGAACAAAGCAAGGCTAGCAGGTTCAGAAGATGTATTCCAACTATACTAAAAGAGTATGGATTCCCAATTTTAAAAACAGTTTTAGGCTTGGTGCAGTGGTGTACGCCTATAATCCTAGCACTCTGGGAGGCTGAGGCAAGAGGATGGTTAAGCTCAGGAGTTCGAGACCAGACTGAGCAAGAGTGAGACCTCCACCTCTACTAAAAATAGAAAAATTAGCAGGGCATTGCAGCAGAGGCCTGTAGTTCCAGCTACTCAGGAGGCTGAGGCAAGAAGATCACTTGAGCTCAGGAGTTTGAGGTTGCAGTGAGCTATGATGATGCCACTGCACTCTAGTCAGGACAACAGAGCGAGACTGTCTCAAAAAAAGTATCAAAGGTGCAGGCTTTGAGTAAGGCAAAGTTTCTAAGCCTCTTAAGCCTGGCTTGAGTGAAGGAGACAGTCATCTTTCTCCCTCTCCCATGAGTTTGGAGAAAATATGTGCCATCTTAGCAACTCTCTCAAAATACTTTTTCTCTCTTTTACCACTGCAGATCTTCATATTGCTCAGTTGAGCAATGGGCCAATGACTGCAAATTTGGGTCCAGTACCTTTGCAAGATCATCTAGCACCTCACTTTAGAATATGGAGGTTCTTGGTATTTATGGTTTGGCCTTTGCAGTCTCTGGCCAAACTCTCATATGAGAGAAAATGTTGCTTTCAACATCCAGGGCCATGCAAGTTTTTAGGGATATGTCTGACTCACAGGACATTCACACACAACACCTTAATTAAAGGCACTATGGATGCATGTTCCATCCTCCCTGGGAAGTGAGAATTTAGGCCTGAAACAACCACATAAGCAGTAGTGGCTGCATACTGCTGTGGGCTTTGATTCATCCTCAAGAAGAGGTTCACCTGCCCAGAAGGGCATGGGGCTGGCACCTCCAGCTGGCTTGAAACTTCCAACTCATTCTTCTTAAGAGCATAGGTCTTAGAGTCCAGGTCTTCTGGGTTCCAATGTGAATTCTGTTTCCAATTGGCCGTGGGGCCTGTGAAAAGTTATTTTATTATGTTCATCATTTTCTTTTGTTGGTAGATGAGACATATTTTGACAACTTCCAGATGAGACATATTTTGATAACTTTCATTGAAGTGAAACTGAAAGGAAATGAAAAATATAAAGCCTTAGTACAAATGCTGGAATTCAACCTAGATAGTTCTCATTGCCAGTTATAGTCATGAAAGGTGAAACTCAGTCTAAAGTGTTCAAAGGACAGAGTGTGAGCTAGGTCATTATTTCTCAAAATGTCATCCTGAAGCAGCAGCAGTACTATAGCCTGGGATCATTTAGAAATACAACTTACCAGGTTCCCACCCACCCATAGCAACCTGTAAAGTCTCGGTTACATTAGAAATCTACCCTTAAAAAAAGCCAAACTAAACTAAAACTATTCATGGTTCTCTGTCTTCGCAGTCACCACAGCCTTCTCACTGGCATATTCAGATCTTTCCTTACGGTGGAGCTCTGCTTCCATGAGACTGATCCCTGATCAGCATCACCTGTATACTTGATAGCAACGCTAAATCACATCCCAGCTCATCTGGATCCACTGCATCAGCAACTCTGACGATGGAGTAGGACCAGCGTATGTGTATTTAACAAGCCCTCCATGGATCCTGATGCCTGCCAAAGCACGAGGATGATACTCCTTTCTCCATTGTTTTGAATACATTTTTGAAAATGGAATACTTAGCAGAACTTTAAAAACAACTGAAAACAAGGTTTTACAGTCAGAGATTCAAAATGATTTTAGGAGAGGTGTCACGTGGACAAGATATGTATTCAATTTAGTGATTCTAATGTCAGTAAGTTTGGGAAACACTGCCCTATGCCCATCTTGACCAAGGTACCAAATGCAGTGGGAAGAATCTGTGTCTTCACAGAATTCTCAGGAAAACACCTCCCACTGACCTAACATGGATTATATGTCACCTGACTCTAAGAAATTTCCCCAGGAGGAGAGGATTGACTGATAGAACCCAGGCAATCTCACCTGTAGCATATGAGGGGCATGGTCAACTCCAATTGGTACACTTTCAATGAAATTTGCGGTATAATGTCTTAAAAGGGGGAGTAGGAAATTTTGAAATTGGACAGTGTGAAGAGTAATCAACACATTCAAATAATTAATTTTGGGGAAAGTTATTATTGCCATGCTTTTGTATTTTCTCCTTTGATTGTTTTTTATTTATACTTTTAGAAAGTATCAAGGTAATAGTCCTATTTTCTTCTCATTTGTGAGAAAAATCCTAAATATATATTCTAGGATGATTATAATACCTTTTTGTTTTTTTTCTGGATTATAAAGTGTTACATTAGGACTTGTCACGGTTTTTAATTTCTCACATATACTCATTCAGTAACTTTTTTTCGAATAACTTTTCAATTAATACAAATGCTTTTAGTATTTCCTCTCCAGTACAATTTGTTGTATATGCAGTATGCTTAACTTTCTTCTCCCTTAGCTTAGGAATGACAAAATCATCACTTCCACTGCAATTTAAAAGTTATCTCAGAAGTTCAATTCAATTTAAGTAGACAAATTAAGAAGTAATGCATGGCTATATTAGAAAGTAATCAAAGATAATTACTCGAATAGTTATCCATTTCCAAATTGTGCTATAAAAAGTTTTAACTCAAGAAGTTAAGGTTGCTCAACTCCTGCATCCTTCCAATGTTGAGAACTCATGGCTGAACAACTCCTAGCAGGTAATCTCTGACACTAATTGCATAAAAACCTTTTGTATACGTGAGGATTTTGCCACACCAAATGGTTCATGCTAACAATGAGATTTCTGGTGAATATGCATTTTTGTATGAATAGGGCTATGTTCAGGCTATGTAGGTTTGACTTCTAGGTAGACTGGGGACTCAGAAGTTAAAGTAAGTCATATGGATGTTCCATGGTTACATGACCAAGGCTTTGGTCCAATGTGGACACAATCCTTTACCTAACTCTATTAACATGGGAATTACTAAGTGTATATAGACAAGTTCTTATGTCAACACTCAAAGTGTAGCCTTGAATCCTATTTAAAAAATGGCTGTGGTAGCCTAGAGCTCATGCTCTTTCTAAAATATGCCATTTTATTCTCAGAGAACTAAATTTTCCTTTCCAAAGAGCAGGGTAGTACCAAGATATCCACCTGTACAACAAAGCAAGGCCAGCAGGTTTCGAAGAGATATTTTGACTACACTAAAAGACTGCAGATTCCCCAGTATAGGAAAAACAGAGTTTTATGCAGCAAGGAGGCCAATGCCAGTCAGTATCAATGAAGCAGTCTTTGAGTGATACCATGATTCTAAGCACCTTTTACCTGGCTAGAGGCAAGAAGACAGCAATATCTTTCTTTCTTTCATGAATTTGGAGGAAATATCTGCCATGACAGCAATTCTCTCAAAATAGTCTTTCTTGCTTTTATCATCTCAACTCTTTTATAATACTCAGTTGAATGATGCTACAGTGCCTACAGAACTGATTTGGGTCCAGTGCCTCTGCAACAATATCCAGCATCTCACTTTAGAATATGGGATTCTTAACCTTAGTGGTTTGTGCCTGTGCAGTCTCTGGCTATACTCTCATGTGTGAGAAAATGTTGCTTTCAACATCTAGTACAATGTAAATTTTCAGGGATATTTCCAACCTATAGCACCCTCATTCACAACACTTAATTAAAGGCACTGTGCGTGCATGTTCTTTTCTCCCTGAGAGCTGAGAAGATAGGCCTGGAGCAACCAGAAAGCAGTAGTGACCCTCAAGAAGGGGTTTACTGTCTAGGACATGGGGATGGCACCTTCATCTGGCTTGAAACCTATTTATCTTGCTTAAGAGCAAAGGTTTTAGACGCTGGCCCTTCTGGGTTCCAATCTGAGCTCTGTCTCCTATTGGCCATGAGGACTCTGGAAAGTTATTTTTCTTCTGTTCATCATTTTCTTTTTTGATAAATGAGACATATGTCAATAACTTCTCTATGCAGTGAGCTGTAAGGAGATGTCAAATGTAAAGCCTTAGTATAAATCCTGGAATTCAACATACATAGCTCTCATTGCTACTTATATTCACCAAAGGTTAGATTCAGTCTAATGTTTTCAAAGAAAATAAGTTGAACTAGGACAGCATTTCTCAAAATACCATCCTCAAGGAGGAACAATGCTACAGAATGGGATCATCTAGAAATACAATAGGTCAGATGCCAACCCACACATAGCAACCTGTAAGGTCTCAGATACCTTATAAATCTATTTTTAGAAAAAGATAATACTTTTCCAGTACTTTCTCTTGACAATGACAATAGTCTTCTCAATGACATATTCAGATCTATCGTCACAGTAAAGGCCTGGTTCCCTGAGGGTGGTCTCTAATCAGTATCATCACTATACACTTGCTAGAAATGCAAAATTTCATCCCAACTTATCTAGAACCACCCTTCATCAGAATTTCTGAGGATGGAGCAGAAACAACCTATCTGGATTTAAAAAAGACCTTTTTGGATCCCAATGCCTGTCAAAGTGGGAGCATGATAATCCTTCAACTACTGGTTTTCAATGCATCCTTGAAAATGGAATCCTCAGCAGATACTTTAAAAACAACTAAAACAAGGTTTGACAGTCAGATTTGGAATAATTTGAAGTGAGGTGTCACCTGGACAACAAGAGATTTCAACCATTCTTAGAGATTCTAATACGCAGAGAGTTTGAGAAACACAGCCCTAGGCCACCTTGCCCAATGTTGCCAAATGCAGTGAGAAGAGTCCTATCTTACCAGAAATCTCAGCAAAAGACCTTCCACTGATCTAACATGGGTTATATGCCTTACCAACTCTAAGCACTTTCACCAGGTGGAGAGGACTGAGAATTGCAGTCCAGGCTGTATAATTCAAATGAAATTT